>NC_084971.1:33614184-33694184 GCF_963691925.1 Scomber scombrus
AGAAGGAAGGCTGTGTGCATATCATCCTGTTTGTAAAGCTGTCTTAGTACTCTGAGAATATAAAGTTCGCTATTTTTACAAAAACCTTCCTGTGTGACCGTGTGATTCTTTAACAACATTTTATTATTACTATTTATTACAAAATACATGTAATATCTATACACAGGAAACAACTGAAATAACTACTAAAATACCCAAAAATTGTACTAAAAAAACAAAAAGGTATTCATGTTTATTATTAATTGAATAAAATAATATATTTATTTAATTATCCAGAGGAAAAAATAAATTATTAATTACTAAAATACTCCAAAATTGTACCAATTAAATAAAAGTGTTTTTTTATAAATTCAATTATTATTATTACTAATTTATAATATATTTATTTTATTATTACTATTTATTACAAAATATATGTAAGTAACCACAGGGAAAAAGAATAAATGAATGACTAAAATACCCAAAAATTGTATTAATAAAATAAAAAAAATTAGATTTTGATTATTAATTGAGTTATTATTTATTTATAATATTTTAAAATACAGTTTATTACAAAATATATGTAATAACTAGTTTGTAAAGCTGAAAGGTTCATGAAAATAAACATATTTTTAACCCTTTACATACTGTTCATATTCTAGTCACAGTTTGTTCCCCTCATAAAAAGTGTCTATACCAAATGTTGAAGCACAGATGTGTTTAGAAAGCATCAATAGTCGATCTGACTGATCAATAAATGTGATTAAACCTTGATTCATGTTTCAGAGAGCAGAGAGAGTGTATATCTTTTTACATAGACTAATAAATGGACGTAACATCCGTGACGTCACCCATTGGTTTGTGGACTGCTGCTCGGAGGCCGATAGAATCGGATCTGAGCAGCGCCATATTGAACATTTCAGGTGCATGCTGGGAAAAATAAAAACACGGATTCTACTTATAAGGGCATCAGGAGGAGCATGAGGCGCCCTCCTGAACCTGTGAACCAATCAACCTGTCAATCACCACGTAGCCACGCCCTAATGCATACCCTGCTTTATCGTCACATATAAAATCAGGGAGGCCAAAATGTCCCAAATGAACATCATACTGCATTGAAGAAGGCTTTAAACTAGCGATTGAGACCATAAACACATTTTGAAAACGTTTACTGAGGTTAGAAATCAAGTGAGAAGTTGGTGAATTCTCCATTGACTTGTATAGAGACGGAAGTCCTTTTGACACCAAAACGGTCGCCCCCTGGTGGCCTTTTGATAGAATGCAGTTTTAAGTTACTTCCGCGTTGGCCTCATTTCAGAGGACCGGAACTCCCCGCCTGATTTTTTACGTTTTACATCATTAAGCAGCTCCTATCACACAATATCATGTCCTATTTTACCTAAGACATGAAACAACACAACAGCACAACAGCGCAATGTGTCAGCGAGGACTTCCGTTCTTCCCATTTTTCCCTTCTCTTTTTACCCCTCCCACAGCAGAGTGATTATCATTGTATATCCATTAATATCACGTTAACAATACAGAGTACATACAACAAATACACAAGTAAAGAAAATAAGTAAATATAAATTGCCATCACAATCAGGCAAAGATGTCAAAGATTCAATATGATATAACCTTTGTGTCGTCCTCCCGGGTCAAATTGACCCCGTCTGTTTTGACTGTTCCTTCTTTCCTTCCTTCCTTCCGTCTGTCCTTCCTCCCTACCTCCTTCTCTCTTTCTTTCCTTCCTCTCTCTTTCCTCCCTTCCTTCTTTCCTTCCTCCACCCCCCTTTCTTCCTTGCTTATGTCCGTCCTTCCTCCCTCCCTCCTTCTTTCCTTCCCTCCTTCCTTCCTTTCCTTCCTCCCTTCCTCCCTCCCGCCTTCTCGCTTTCTTTCCTCCCCCCTACCTTCCTCCCTTCCTAATTTCCTTTCTCCCTTTCCTTCTTTCCTCCCTCCCTCCTACCTTCCTTCCTTTCCTTACTCCCTTCCTTCCTCCCTCCTTACCTTCCTTCTTCCTCCTTTCCTTTCTTCCTCCCTCATTTCCTTCCTTTCTTCCTCCCTTCCATCCTTCCTTCCTCCCTCCTTCCTTTCCTTCCTTCCTTCCTTCCATCCTCCTTTCCTTCCTCCCTTCCATCCTTCCTTCCTTCCTCCCTCCCTTCCTTCCTCCTTTCCTTCCTTGACTCGAGCACAACAGGAGGGTTAAGAGAAGTCTCCAAGTCCTTTCAAATGAGTTTCAGGAGCCATTGAGGGATAATCTAAGCTTTTTAAGTCTAATGGACAGTAACAGCTCTTTCACCCTACTGTTGTGAGATGGAGGTTGAGGGTGTTTCCAATAAAGGAATATGAGTCGCCGGGTCAACAGGGTGGTAAAGGCAAGAACAGTCTGCATGACTTAAGAGGTAATGGGCTGCAAGGGGGGCACCAAACAAGGCCAAGAGAGGTTCAGGAGTGATAGTATATGCTGTGCTAAGGTTTTTGGAAGATTTCGGACCAGAATGTGGCAAGCCTGTGATAAAACCAGAACATATGGGAATGGTAGCTGGAGATTGTTTGCACCTATTACACGAGTCAGTTACATTGGGGTAAATCCGAGATAGCCTCAAATTAGTGTAGTGAACTTTGTATTGATGGATTGAACCAAACGTAAGACTTGTTGCCAATAATCATTAGGCAGCGTGGTTCCCAGAATCCTTGGGGCCGGATGCTGGGGTATCAATAGTAGAATTGATAAGACTGTAAATGTTAGAAATTAGCTGCCATTGCTCAGGATCAAGAGCCAATAAAGAGTCTATCAGAGTTTCTGGGGGATGAATAGAGAATTTGGGGTTCTGATTCCGAATAAAATGCCTTATCTGAAAAAAACAACAACTAGGTGGGGAATTAGGTAAGTCAACTTGCTTTGAGAGCTCAGAAAAGGACATAAAAATCCCTTGGTTGTAAAGCTCCTTAAATTGAGTTATCCCTTTGTCAAACCAGGTCTGAAAGGTTAAATGAGAGCTAGAAGGCAGAAATAGGTGATTGTTTACAGTTGGGGAGAGGTCCGAGGCCCTATTAAGGCCTAGACTTTTCCTAATCTGAATCCAGATTCAGATGTCTATGAGTTGAGTCTATGAGTATTTCAGCAAAAATCAAAGATTAGAGATGAAGTCCAAAAACTGAAAACACTTTGTTTTTTCTTCTTTCCTCTCCCATTAATCATCTCACCAACCCTCACATTTATCTACTGACCCTTTGGAGGGGCCCCACCCCTAGGTTGGGAACCACTGGACTAAACTAGCTAACTGTATATAAAGTAGTTCACCTGAAAGAGGAGTGCATATGTGGCACAATTAAGTCACATGTTAGTTAAGAGTTGTGTTATTAGCTTTATATGTGTTTATGGGAAGAAGAGTGTTCGGTATAGTTCAAATCTAGGGTACAAAGTTATTCACTACCAGTGTTAGTGTTACGTTAGTAAATCACCAGCAGGTGGCAGTGTCGCTACACAAGCGGGGTGAAGTCTCGCGTCAACAACTGACATAATGAGAATCTCTGTGTAGCGACTGTGAACCCAAAACTATACGTTTTGCATGTTGCAGGTAAGCTGGTGATGTTATTGAGGGATCCGGGGTTAGGATAATGTTTACACTGTAGGTCGGGGGCATTGTATTATGTCCTGTGAGTGTCATTAGTGACTTTATTTCACTGTGTAATGCTAGCAGTTAGCAGCTAATGTACGGAGGGCGCCCTCGTTGGTAGTAGTGGCGCGCGGGGCAGTACACTTCACAATGAGCATTGTGTTCCTATTCATACCTTAGTGAGAGAGCCTGTTTATATTAATGTTTCATAGCACTGTTATTAAGAAAAGGTGGTGTTATACTGAATGCAGATTATTGGTATAGACATGAATGAGACATATTGCCCTCAAAAGAGTTTGAGATGGGGTGTAAATCTTTTATTTTGATGTACTGATGGTATGTTGTTGTTGTTTATTGTGAACAAGACATAATGAGAATCTCTGTGTGCTCCAAAGGTTTCAACTAGCAAAGTTCTTTAAAGCAGAATTACAGCCACCACGGGCATCTGGTCAAGGATTAAGAAGACAGCAGAAGTTTTCATTTGCAACCTTTAATCTCTAAAAACATAGTAATAATACAGTCAATAAACTTGAACTAGAAAAGAGAAAACTGAGCCACCTTTTCCATATTAGGTATCCTGAATCACTACAAATCTTCTCCACTAGGTGGCGAACTAAGACCACAAATGAATCTTGATTTCTACTTTACTTAATAACCTAATGCAATTCTCTGCAACTTTAACATGTTATAACAAACTATTCATCCAGATGACACAGAAATGGGTTTAGAAGTAAACATTGTCAAAATTAGAAACACAAATATATATCTATAGCTTGCAACTCTATAATCCTCAACATGTGGTCCTTAGCAATCTATATGTATATCATAATAAACCAAACAATCTTACTTTGTTGCATTTATACACACTCAGAACTATAATGATTGTTGCTCAATAATCCTAGCCTCCTGTAGCCATCCTTCACTAAGCACTGCCCCAAACCAATCACATAAAGCAAGACTAAACATCTTAGAAGGTCTTACAGAAACATATGCATCACCTTTCTTAGGGCATTTTCAACAATCATGTTAAATAATATCTACTCCAGGAGCAGTGGTGGACTGTAACTAAGTACATTTACTTAAGTACTGCTCATCAACATGTGTCCATATAATCAGTGTAAAATGAAACTGGAGGTCTTGTACTGTGTGCGCTCTTTCCTAAACAGAGTAGGACTACATCAACATCCTGTATGTGGTGAAGTTAGTGAAAACATTTCAAACAGGTTTAAACTAAATCCTGTTCACTTTACACACAGTCAGCACAGCATGCATACATTCATTCATTATTTTAATATCTCAGTGAAACAGTGATAGAATTTGTGAGCTTTTCAAACATAACAATCAAATTAATTAACCAGATTTTGGTCTCTAATCAATCAGCATCCTGGTATTGACTCAGACAGTTTGATTGACAGGACAGATGATCAGAGGGGCAGAGTTTATACCACCATCATTAAGACAGGGGCTGAAGAATGGGTAGAGTTTCTCAGTGAAGGAGCAGCCAGTAAAGGAGTAGATAAGAGCTGCAGCATCTACGTCATAAAAGGAGACCAGACCCTCCTCATAATCCACAAACACCCCCACCTTCTGAGGCTGAGACTTCAGAGAGAGACAGACTGGAGGATCATCAAGAGCTTCGTACTCATTTCCATTTCTCAACCATATAGTCAAGTTACCATTCTGAGGTCTCAGTGTGATTTGTCCCTTCCTGTTGATCGACTCTCTGGCCACTCCTAAAGTCCATTCAGTCTTCTCTTTAACTTGAACCTCAAAGTAAAATCTGCCTGAAAACAAACTCTGCTTTCCTAAAATATTGACACAATAAGAAAATCTCTCTGGGTTGTCTGGGAGAATCTTCTTCACATCACCACAGTAAACTTGTTTCCCATCATCAGAAAGGATGAGTGCAGGATGTGCTGTATCAGGATCAAAAGTCACATCCACTGCATACTGCTGGACCCTCTTCAGCTCACACAGCTTCTTCATCTGTTTACTGAGCATCTCCTCCAGCTGAGCCACAGCTTTCACCACAGTCCCCTCATATGAGGGACGGACGCTGACCTCTGTCCAGTCTTTGGTGGGTGGAGCAGCTTTCAGGGACGGGAAGTTTTGGAGGAGGTGGAGGTGGTCTTCAGAGTGTGAGAGCTTCTCCACCTCAGAGCTTCTCTTCTTCAGCTCAGAGATTTCCTGTTCCAGCTCTTTGATGAAGTCTTTAGCTTGTTTCTCTGTTGTTCTTTGCTTCTCTTCAAACGTCTCAATGAGCTCATTCAGGCTTCTCTCAACAGACTCCTTCAGAGCGGTGAAGACCTGAACACCTTCTGCTTTCTCTCTGTCTGCAGCTTCCTTACTGAGGTCAACTGAGTGTTTGATCTCTTGAATCTTCAGTCGTCTCTTCTGGATCATCTCCTGAATTTCAGCCTCTGTCTTCCCCAGCTCTGCCTTCTTTCCTTCATATTCTTCTTTCAGAGGAACAACATCATGTGTCTTGTGGTCTAAAACAGAGCAGAGCGTGCAGACACATGTCTGGTCGGTCTTACAGAACAGCTCCAGAGGTTTATCGTGCTTCATACACATCCTGTCTTCCAGGTTCTCCACAGGGTCCATCAGCTGATGTCTTTTCAGACGTGAAGCTGTCAGATGAGGCTCCAGGTGAGTCTCACAGTAGGAGGTCAGACACACCAGACAGGACTTCAGGGCCTTCAGTTTGGTTCCAGTACAGACGTCACAGGGAACTTCTCCTGGTTTGGCAGCTTGTTGCTCTGAGCTGCTGCTGCTGGCTTTCTGTTGAGCTTCCTGTCTGAACTGAGAAACCATCTCAGAGATGAAAGTGTTGACATGAAGCTCAGGTCTTGTGTTGAAAACCTTTTTACACACTGGACACAGGTACTGGTCATTATTGTTCCAGTGTTCAGTGATGCAGTTTTTGCAGAAGTTGTGTCCACATGGTGTGCTGACTGGATCAGTGAACACATCCAGACAGATGGAGCACAGAAACTGATCTTCAGATTTCAGACAGCTGGCAGCAGACATATCTACACATGTAGTGAGAAAGAAAAAACAACAACACATTCTTTATTTTGTTTAAAAAGAAAGATGTATGTTTACTGTTTTATTAGAGTGTGTAGCTTTGAGCAATCTTAACCATTTAATCAGAGCTGGAAGGTATAAAAAGATTTTTTCCAGGATTTCACAACCAGGTTAAAGTCTTTGTTCTCCTTTAATGTTGGACGTGTGCTGGTTTGTACAAACTACAGTCAGAGACTCATCTGCAGCTCTTTATCTAACAGCTCATTGTGGCTGTTTGTGCTTTTACTATTACTCAATACAATCTGATCCACTGATAAAATCTCACAGAATATGTTCATAACTTGTCGTAGAGAATAATTATTATTGAAGAATCTCACTGCTAACAAAGTTTTTGCTGACTTGGTCACAAAACACATTTTATTTCCTGTTGCTGCTTCAAAATAAAAGTATCCTGCTGGTTCACCGATGGAAAGCTTTTAATTTGAAACAGCTACTTGTGTCTGTAGGAAGTGATCAGTAAACAGTCAAAGATCAGGAAATAGCAGTGAAGCTAAACTTCAAACCACAGAGGTTCAGTTACACTTTACAAAAGTCCTGAGAACTGACAGAGACTTAAAAACACTTAAAGTGTTTTTTACTGAGTCTGTAAAAGCAGCTGCAGTTATACTGTAAACAATCTCACTAGTGTCAGTATGAAATGAAAAGAGATGAACTTCCTGTCTCCATGAAATGAAAAGAGATGAACTTCCTGTCTCCTGTGTTAAAGCTGGTTGTTGAAACATTAAATATGATCAGTTGTACTCACCAGTGTTTGGCAGAGACTCTGCTGTGTTGTTGAGAAAGACTTGATGAACTCAGTTTCATTTATATTTGGACAGAAGTGGAGAGACTCGACTGCAGCTCTGCTGTCCTCTGATAAATGTTTAGTTTCATTTCTGGAGAGTGACGTTGAAGCTTTTATCTTTCCAGTGTTGCTCCTTCCTGTCATTAACAGGATTGTTGTGAGATATCATGAAGTAAAGGTGGTTCTGTAACTAAGGGCGTACTCACACTAGGCAATCGTACCGTGCCCAAGCACGTTTGCCCCCTAAAGTCCTGATTATTTGGCTAGTGTGAGTGCAAGTGTACCGTGCTTGAGTACGGTACACTTCCCTGGCACGGTACGGTTGGAAGAGGTGTGCTTAGGCACAGTACACTTGGTCATGCATGCGCACTAGGGATTAATATTTTTCCAGAAAATAAGACATTTTAAATCCCGGGAAAAGAAGCCCATTTTCCAGGGAATCCCGGGAAATCGACGATTTTTAAAAGGCAACACTAGCTGAGCCCTGGTCATTTCAAGCAACACTTAATGCAACGTGGAGACATTATGCATATATGGGTTCCCAATCCGACCATTTTTTGTGTATTATTGTATCATTATTAAGGCAAAATAACTCAATTTATGTCCATCGACATTATAATGACAAGGCTATAGGCTTAATATTAGTTTGCATCCAGCGTGCTGCGTGGACTTCATTACATCTGCTGCACCGCTGCTACCACAATTATGAAATGCTAAGTTTATTGTCTGTGACTGTGACCCTCATAAAAGTAATATTTTACAAATCTGCATTATATAAACTATCGAAATTCGTTAAAGTAAGTCATTTGGAAACTTCTAAGTCATTAAACTAAGTCTTACTTTTACTGGCGTAAAGAGTTGAATCAGGACGTCTGCTTTTACTAGAGTCTTTTTTATACAAGTATCTAGTACTGCATACTACACAGGCATGACTCAGAAGAACAAGCTTGCACTTTTTAATCATAGTGAGTTGTGTTAATTGATAGGCTGTGTTGTGTTTTACCGGCACACAGCACGCGATCACACACCTGTGCATGTTTTATGAGAGTAAACTGTCTATATGTTTTTGCGCAATGTGTCGGAGGTAACCGTGCTTGAGTACACTTGGGTCTCTGTAATGTGAGTGCGGGCCAGCGGGGGACAGGGGAGGGGGGACATCCGTGCTTCAGCACGGCACGGAACAACTGGCCCTAGTGAGTGCGCCCTAACAAGCAGAAGGAGTTGGACATGTGAAAAGGAGTTGTTCAGCTTAATGTGTTGAAAGTTTGAGGTTTTTCACTAGAACTAGTAGTAATAGGTTTGGTGCTTATTAACTGTTTTACTATAACAATAAGGCATTAGATCAAAAGTAAAACAAAAAAAAAGAAATTACATAAATGTTTCGCTATGTAACACTAAATCAATTTAAATGTCTTCAGGAAGTTTCACTCTTAATCACAATTATTATAAACTCACTCAGATTCAATCAGCAGCTGGTTGAAGTCATTGTTCAAAAAACTGACTTCAATGGGAATTTAAAAAAAAGAGACAACCAGCTACACCCCTGGTTGTCGACAACTGAATGATGTTTTTTTTTCTGATCCCATGCTGATGCAATTTCTATACTATGCTTTTATTAATTAATTCTTCATAAGATACTTAAACATATCAAAGTAGGACCGTAAGAATGATGCCAGGCTCTAACAACAGGTTGCAAGTCAGAAAACTGGCAAAGAACAGAATGTAAAAATTCCTCAAGAGACAACATCCATCGTACGTGGCGTGAAAGACAAGAAATACTTTTTATTTACAGAAGTTTTGATTATTCATTTTAAGACTACTGGAATATAAAGATAAGCAATTTTTACTTGCTCAAAGCTGAAAAGTAATTTCGATAAGAGATGATATACAAATCATGACATTTTCTTTCTTAGTGAAGCTGAAATTTCTTGTTAAAACCTACAACACATTGTTAAAGATGAAACCAGTGGTTTCCAACCTTTTTGTCTTTTGACGTTTTACAAAAAGCAGTGTGTAGTCGGCTCACATTTCAGATGTCTATGAGTTGTTAACAGCTCCACCAAATTGTGATTTTTCCCTCTAAACTTCTCACATGTTTTCATTTCAATAAATGTTCAAATGATCCAATATTTCAGCAAAAATCAAAGATTAGAGAAAAAGTCCAAAAACTGAAAACACATTTGTGTATCAGAACTTAGTTTGTTCTTCTTTCCTCTCCCATTAATCATCTCACCACCCCTCACATTTATCTGCTGACCCTTTGGAGGGGTCCCACCCCTAGGTTGGGAACCACTGGACTAAACTAGCTAACTGGATATAAAGTAGTTCACCTCAAAGAGAGGTGCATAGGAGATAAAGTAATAGATTATTTATGATAGGACTTTGAAATATGCAGAGATAGAGTAAAATTGCAGAGTTTCAACATAATAATTATCCGGATGACAATAAGTTTATGCTGTACATTACTGCTGAATATACATTTGTTACCATAATTAACTGAATCTTTTCATTTAAAATTGATCAGTTTTGGTTTCTAATCAATCAGCATCCTGGTATTGACTCAGGCAGTTTGATTGACAGGACAGATGATCAGAGGAGCGGCGTTTTTACCACGATCATTAAGACAGGGGCTGAATAATGGGTAGAGTTTCTCAGTGAAGGAGCAGCCAGTAAAGGAGTAGATAAGAGCTGCAGCATCTACGTCATAAAAGGAGACCAGACCCTCCTCATAATCCACAAACACCCCCACCTTCTGAGGACGAGACTTCAGAGAGAGACGGACTGAAGGGCCAGCAAGAGCCTTGTACTCATTTCCATTTCTCAACCATATAGTCCAGACACCATCCTCAGGTTTCAGTGTGATGCTTCCCTTCCTGTTGATCGACTCTCTGGCCACTCCTAAATCCCATTTAATCTTCTCTTTAACCTGAACCTCAAAGTAAAATCTGCCTGAAGATAAACTCTGCTTTCCTAACACATAGGGACCAACAGAAAATCTCTCTGGGTTGTCTGGGAGATTCATCCACATATCACCACAGTAAACTTGTTTCCCGTCATCAGAAAGGATGAGCCAGGTATTTGCTGTATCAGTATCAAGAGTCACATCCACTGCATACTGCTGGACCCTCTTCAGCTCAGCCTCAAACAGCTGTTTACTGAGCATCTCCTCCAGCTGAGCCACAGCTTTCACCACAGTCCCCTCATATGATGGACAGACGCTGACCTCTGTCCAGTCTTTTGTGAGTGGAGCAGCTTTCAGGGACGGGAAGTTTTGGAGGAGGTGGAGGTGGTCTTCAGAGTGTGAGAGCTTCTCCACCTCAGAGCTTCTCTTCTTCAGCTCAGAGATTTCCTGTTCCAGCTCTTTGATGAAGTCTTCAGCCTGTTTCTCTGTTGTTCTTTGCTTCTCTTCAATCATCTCAATGAGCTCATTCAGGCTTCTCTCAACAGACTCCTTCAGAGCGGTGAAGACCTGAACACCTTCTGCTTTCTCTCTGTCTGCAGCTTCCTCACTGAGGTCAACTGAGTGTTTGATTGCTTGAATATTCAGTCGTCTTTTTTGGATCATCTCCTGAATTTCAGCCTTTGTCTTCCCCAGCTCTGCCTTCTTTCTTTCATATTCTTCTTTCAGAGGGACAACATCATGTGTCTTGTGGTCTAAAACAGAGCAGAGCATGCAGACACATGTCTGGTCGGTCTTACAGAACAGCTCCAGAGGTTTATCGTGCTTCATACACATCCTGTCTTCCAGGTTCTCCACAGGGTCCATCAGCTGATGTCTTCTCATACCTAGAGCTGTCAGATGAGGCTCCAGGTGAGTCTCACAGTAGGAGGTCAGACACACCAGACAGGACTTCAGGGCCTTCAGTTTGGTTCCAGTACAGACGTCACAGGGAACTTCTCCTGGTTTGGCAGCTTGCTGCTTTGAGCTGCTGCTGCTGGCTTTCTGTTGAGCTTCCTGTCTGAACTGAGAAACAACCTCAGTGAGCAATGTGTTGATGTGAAGTTCAGGTCTTGTGTAGAAAACCTTTTTACACATTGGACACAGGTACTGGACATTACTGTTCCAGTGTTCATTGATGCAGTTTTTGCAGAAGTTGTGTCCACATGGTGTGGTGACTGGATCAGTGAACACATCCAGACAGATGCAGCACAGAAACTGATCTTCAGATCTCAGACAGCTGGCAGCAGACATATCTACACATGTAGTGAGAAAGAAAAAACAACAACACTTTCTTCATTTTGTTAAAAAAGAAATATGTATGGTTACTGTTTTATTAGAGTGTGTAGCTTTGAGCAATCTTAACCATTTAATCAGAGCTGGAACATATACAAAGATTCTCTCCAGGATTTCACAGCCAGGTTAAAGTCTTTGTTCTCCTTTAATTTTGGAAATGTGCTGGTTTGTACAAACTACAGTCAGAGACTCATCTGCAGCTCTTTATCTAACAGCTCATTGTGGCTGTTTGTGCTTTTACTATTACTCAATACAATCTGATCAGCTGATAAAATATCACAGAATATGTTCATATCTTGTCGTAGAGAATAATTATTATTGAAGAATTTCACTGCTAACAAAGCTTTTGCTGACTTGGTGACAAACACATTTTATTTCCTGTTTAAAGCTTTTAATTTCAAACAACTACTTGTGTCTGTAGGAAGTGATTAGTAAATAGTCAAAGATCAGGAAATAGCAGTGAAGCTAAACTCCAAACCACAGAGGTTCAGTTACACTTTACAAAAGTCCTGAGAACTGACAGAGACTTAAAAACACTTAAAGTGTTTTTTACTGAGTCTGTAAAAGCAGCTGCAGTTATACTGTAAACAATCTCACAAGTGTCAGTATGAAATGAAAAGAGATGAACTGCCTGTCTCCTATGTTAAAGCTGGTTGTTGAAACATTAAATATGATCAGTTGTACTCACCAGTGTTTGGCAGAGACTCTGATGTGTTGTTGAGAAAGACTTGATGAACTCAGTTTCATTTATATTTGGACAGAAGTGGAGAGACTCGACTGCAGCTCTGCTGTCCTCTGATTAACTTTCAGTTTCATTTCTGGAGAGTGACGTTGAAGCTGTCTGTCTTTTTTTTCCAGTGTTGCTCTTTCCTGTCATTAACAGGATTATTGTGAGATATCATGAAGTAAAGGTGGTTCTGTAACTAACAGGCAGAAGGAGTTGGACATGAGAAAAGGAGTTGCTCAGCTCAATGTGTTGAAAGTTTGAGGTTTTTCACTAGAACTAGTAGTAATAGGTTTGGTGCTTATTAACTGTATTACTATGACAATAAGGCATTAGATCAAAAGTAAAAATAATAACAATATTTGTTCACTCCGTAACACTGAGTCAACTTAAATGTCTTCAAGAAGTTTCACTCTTAATCACAATTATTGTAAACTCACCAAGATTCAATCAGCAGCTGGTTGAAGTCATTGTTCAAAAAAGTGACTTCAATAAGATTAAAAATAATAAAAACATTTGGGGCTGCCGCAAATCAAATGATCCAATATTTCAGCAAAAATCAAAGATTAGAGAAAAAGATCAAAAACTGAAAACACACTTGTGTATCAAAACTTTGTTTTTTTTTCTTTCCTCTCCCATTAATCATCTCACCACCCCTCACATTTATCTGCTGAACTTAGGGAGGTCATATCATCAAATACATTTCTGTAACATTATAATTCTGTTGCTTTTTTTTGTTTTACTGTTAGTAAGAATAAGAGAATTCGGAATTAAGTCAAACTCTATCCAAAAAATAAAGGGATAAAGAGGGTTTGGCAATTTTCCCCCCAAAATGGCCGTTAGATGTCACTAAATCACATTTTCATAAGTAACTGTTATTTAATGACAAAAAAAAGTATTTCCCCCCTGGTTGTTTTCATCTTTTATTGCTTTTATAAATTGAATCATGGTCAATATAATTTGGCTTTAAAAAAATAATAATTTACAAATAACACAGAAAACAGATTTCTACAAAGTTATGCCAATTAATTAAAAATATAAATATATAACACACTTCTCAAGAAACCAAAGTTACACCCTTTCCTTGAGTATCAGGCTCAGTAGGTGTCAAGAATAAAATAAATAAATAAAAACAAAATAAAATAAAGAGCTAATAAAATATTAGAACATATATAAAAGGAAAGAATACTATAGAATAAAGTGAGTAAAACCAGAGATGTTAGGAGTAAAAGAGTAAAGCAGTAAAACAGACATAAAAGGTGGGTAGAAAATAAAAGTCAGATAAATAAATAAATATGGTGGAGGACCCCCCCTCCTTCTCAAACCAAAGTTACACCCTTTCCTTGAGGAAAGGGCTCAGTAAGTGTAATTCTGCAGTCTGGCCGCTAGATGTCACTATATCACATTTTCATATGTAACTTATTTAATGACAAAAAAAAGTATTCACCCCCTTTTATTACTTTTATAAATTGAATCATGGTCAATATAATTTGGTTTTAAACAAATAATAATTTACAAAAAACACCTTTTTAAAATCAAATTGAAAACAGATTTTTAAAATGTAATGCCAATTAATTAAAAATATAAACATATAACCCACTTCTCAATTCAAAGGGCTCAGTCGGTGTCATTCCGCAGTCTGGCCGCTAGAAGTCACTAAATCACACACACTGCCCCCTTTAACAGAACATCGATGGAAAGTATTGAGATACTGCCGGAAAAAACGGAAATTAAATATTTTTTTTAAATTAGTAAAAAACCCTCCTGAGAAAAATCTTAAATATCTAACTTCCAATGTAACCCCCTTTGTATTCATCAATATATTTAATGACAAAAAAGTATCCACCCCCATTTTCATCTTTTATTGCTTTTATAAATTGAATCATGGTCAATATAATTTGGCTTTAAAATTTTTTTTTTTTTTTTTTTTACAAAAAACACCTCTTTAATATCAAAGTAAAAACAGATTTCTACAAAGTAATGCCAATTAATTAAAAATATAAATATATAACACACTTCTCAAACCAAAGGGCTCAGTAAGTGTCATTCCGCAGTCTGGCCGCTAGATGTCACTAAATCACTCACACTGCCCCCTTTAACAGAACCTTCATCGATGGAAAGTATCGAGATACTGCCGGAAAAATGTTTCTTTTTAAATTAGTAAAAAACCCTCCTGAGAAAAATCTTAAATATCCATCTTCAGATGTAACCCCCTTTGTATTCATCAACATATTTAATGACAAAAAAAAGTATCCAACCCCATTTTCATCTTTTATTGCTTTTATAAATTGAATCATGGTCAATATAATTTGTTTTTAAATAAATAATAATTTACAAAAAACACCTCTTTAATAACAAAGTGAAAATAGATTTCTACAAGGTAATACCAATTAATTAAAAATATAAATATATAACCCACTTCTCAACCCAAAGGGCTCAGTAAGTGTCATTCCGCAGTCTGGCCACTAGATGTCACTAAATCACTCACACTGCCCCCTTCAACAGAACCTTCATCAGTGGGTGGAAGTATCGCGAGACTGCCGGAAAAACCCGAAGGTGCATGAAGGAGACGACCCGAAAAGAGCCGAACCGTCTCCACGCTGACTGCCACCTCCGCCTCCTCCCCCCTCCCCTCCTTTTCCAACATGGCTGCCGTGTCTACTCTCTCCAGGATCGCTCAGATTGGAGCCTGACTCCTCTTCTTCTTCTTCTCGCCGTCCAGCAGCGCCTCTCTGCAAAAAAAAACTTTTAACCCTAAAAACATCTTTAAAAAACTCTTCAGCTTTGGATTGCACCATTTCTCCCCACAGCTGGAATAACCTTCAACCAATCTCTTCACCTCCACCAGGGGCCTATTTCTCTCTCTCTCTCTCTCTTTCTTTTTTTTTTCTTTCTTTTCTTTTTTTTTTTTTTTTTACCCCCAAAAACAACCACCAACTGCCGGGGCCGACACCAACACAGCCTCCGGTGCGATGGTTTGAGTCGCTTCTTCCTTCCTTATAAACAATGTGTGAAAACTGCGCCGAGCTTGTGGAGGTTTTAAATGAAAGTAAGTAAAAAAATAATACAACATTTATTTTAATATTTATCTGCTTGTTTTATAACCTCTGATAGCATGTTAGTTAGCACCTAGCTTACTTAGCCTTCACATCAACTTTCTCTGCCTCCTCTCTATTCTTTTTTTTTTTTTAACGCTTTATTTCACATTTAAATCACATTTTAATCATATTTAAACGACAGCTGCGGGTGTTGACATGTCTGATGAATGTTGTGCATTTAGTGACAGTCACGTTTTGGTGTCTTTTTTTTTGTCTGTGTTGTTTTTTTTTGGGGCCCTGTCTTGTCTGTCAAACACTAAACATCGGTCTTGTGTTTTTTACTTCATAAAAAAACATTATTTAACATATGTTGCATGATGTGTGAAGCGTGTGTTGAGGTTGTGTGTGTTTTAAAATGATGCGTTTGCGTGTGTGTGTGCATGGTGGATTTAATCTTTTATTTATATTTTATCGTGTGGAAGTTAGCTTGTTGGAGCTAGAAGCCTGACTTTGTTTGATGTGTTTGTCAGGTCAGTCAGCTAGCTGCTGCTGCTGCTGTCCACTCCATTGTTTTGAGCATCATGTGGGGGTGGGGGGGGCACACAAGGCACAATCACCACCCCAAAATACAAAATACCCCCCCACCCCCCTCCTATAAAAATGCCACCACTAACACACACACACACACTCATAGTTAATAATGCTAACACTATATTGCATGTTAATATAATGTGTGGGTTGTATTTAAAGAGGAAAGAAAGGAGGAGGAGGAAGAGAAGAGGAAGAGGAAAGCTTAGCCCAGAAATGTAATGGCTGCAAAAAAAAAAAAAAAAAAAAAAAAGTGTGTGTAGTGCAGTGGAATGAATAATAAAAGTCCATGTTTAAGGTGGGCCAATGCTGTTTTGTTAATGGCTGCAACGAGGGTGCATATTTTTGTGCACACACACATTTATTTGTTAATCCACGGTAATGTTATAGCCTGTGAGGGTGTGTGAGAGTGTGTGTGTGTTTATGGACTACCTTTCATTTATAGGGTAATACTCGTTTTTTGGGCGGTGAATTCATTTTGCCATAGCCTGCAAGTGTAACTATAAGGTTTGCATTTACAATTTAGGAGCTTATAATAATAATAATAATAATAATAATAGAAGGGCCTTTGCTACACTTTAATACTGCTTGACTGTAAGCTATTGAACATATTTTGTGCACACACACATTGTTAATCCACGGTAATGTTATATAGCCTGTGTGAGTGTGTGTGAATGTGAGTGTGTGTGTGTGTGTTTATGGACTACCTTTCATTTATAGGCTAATACTCCTTTTTTTTTTTTTGGGTGGGGAATTCACGTTAATCTTGCCATAAACCACCACTAACACACTCGTAGTTAATAATGCTAACACTATAATTAATGTCAATATAATGTGTGTGTGTGTTGTATTTATTTAAAGAGGAAAGAAAAGAGGAGGAGGAGAGGAAGAAGGAGGGGGGGTTACAAGCCACAAGCCACAATCCACAATCACCACCCCAAAATACAAAATCCCCCCCCACCCCCCCATAAAATGGCACCACTAACACACACTCATAGTTAATAATGCTAACATTATATTGAATGCTAATATAATGTGTGTGTGTGTGTGTTGTATTTATAGAGGAAAGAGAGGAAGAAAATTAATGGCTGCAACAAGGGTGCATACTGTATTTTGTGCACACACACATTGTTAATCCACGGTAATGTTATAGCCTGTGTGTGTGAATGTCTGAGTGTGTGTGTGTGTGTGTGTGTGTGTGTGTGTGTTTATGGACTCTACCTTTCATTTATAATACTTTTTTTTTTTTTTTTTTTTGATGTGTTGAATCCATTTTAATCTTGCCATAGCCTGCAAGTGTAACTCTAATGTTTGCATTTACAACTTAATAATAGGGGGCCTCTGCTACACTTTAATACTGCTTGACTGTAAGATAGTGAACATATTTTGTGCACACACACACACACACACACACATCGTTAATCCACAGCACACCTGCCAACATTTGAGTAGTAATATCCAGGAGATCTTTGCTGCGGGGGTGTATGATGATGATAGATAGATACTTTAATAATCCGATTGGGAAATTCAGGTATCTCCCAGCTCACATATACTCCATACATACACACATTCATAAATACACATAGATACATACACATACACACAACAACAGACAAACAGATAATAACCAACAACTGAGTTAAAATATTAAGATGGTAAAAAAGAGATAAAGTGTGTGTGGTGCAGTAGAATAAATAATAAAAGTCCATGTTTAAGGTGGGCCAATGCTGTTTTGTTAATGGCTGCAACAAGGGTGCATATTTTTGTGCACACACACATCGTTAATCCACAGTAATGTTATAGCCTGTTTGAGTGTGTGTGTGTTTATTAGGGGTGGGAATCATCGGAGGCTCCACGATAAAATATTATCACGATAACTTGTGTCACGATACAATTTTATTGCGATCTGCTGTGATATATTTTGCAATACGTTACCTTTTTTTTTTACCTGCAAATTATGTCCCCAAAAGAAAAAAAAGAAAATGTTTTATGTGCAAATTCCGATAATAAAATATCGATACTTGGCGTCCGTGTATCGATACAACATTGTCATGTAAAATATCGCGATGCTATGCTGTGTATGCTATCCTAGTGTTTATAGACTCTACATTTCATTTATAGGATAATACTCTGGGTTTTTTTGGGGTGGTGAATTCACGTTAATCTTGCCATAAACCACCACGAACACACTCGTAGTTAATAATGCTAACACTATAATTAATGTCAATATAATGTGTTTTTTTTAAAGAGGAAAGAAAGAAAGGAAGAGGAGAGGAAGAGAGGGGGGTCAATGTTAGTCAAAGCTAAACTAAACCCAGTAAATTAATAGCTGCAACGACGGGGCATATTTTGTGCACACACACATTGTTAATCCAGGGTAAAGTTATAGCCTGTGTGTGTGTGTGTGTGTGTGTGTGTGTGTGTGTGTGTTTGTGTTTATGGACTCTACCTTTCATTTATAGGCTAATACTCGTTTCTTTTTGGGTGGTGAATTCATTTTAATCTTGCCATAGCCTGTAAGTGTCGCTATAATGTTTGTATTTATAACCTTTGCTACACTTTTAATACTGCTTGACTGTAAGATATGAAACAAAAGCCTCTTTTTTTGGGGTCTTATAAGACTATTTAAAGGGCGATTTCACCTCTATGTGTGTGAGTGTGTGTGAAGTTGAGGCTCCACTTTCTAAAGGATAGCTTCACATTTTGACATTTGCGTGTGTGTGTGTGTCAGGTGTCCATATGATCATTAAAAGAGGTTTTCCCTCTAGCTGTAATCATTCCACCTGTTCATACTGACTATTAAAAGATCGCCGCCTTCAAATGTGCTTTCAATCCACACCGAGTCCACACAGTCATTTAAGATGTTGATGTGAAGCTAATATTCAGCTTCACTCCCGAGTCCTGCAGGTGTTTACCTTCATGTTAGTGAAAGGTGTCACTTAAAGGAAATGTTCACAATTCTTCAAATCTGTCTCAAAGCAGCAGTCAGGTGTCTATCTGATCATTAAAAGAGGTTTTCCCTCTCTGTAATCATTCCTCCTGTTCATACTGACTATTAAAACCTTCAAATGTGCTTTCAATGTAAAGTGATGGAGGACAGTATCCACAGTGTGTCCACACAGTCATTTAAAAGTAGCTGATCAGCTTCTATTGAGCTTCATCAGTGTGAGTTAGTCATATCAAGTGATATCTGACACATTTACAGTCTTTTTAGCATCAGATTCCCTCTTAGTGTTTCCCTGTTGAGCTGTGGTGGAAGTATAGTAACAAAAAGACTTTGGTACTAAAAACACTGTAACGTTGAAACATAGAAGATGAAGATTTGACTCATTCAGACGACTGAAGCTTCATATTAGCTTCAGAAGGAGGACTGTGGGTTTAGTCGTCCATCATTGAGTAATAGTGAACCTGTCCTCTGTACACTATCTTTCTGGATTTAGGGCAGAAATGTGGCCCAAAAAACCCCCAAAATACTCCACTGATCCTGTTTAGATGTGCAGGATTCAAGAGTGAAGGTTTTCCACCAGCATCCTCAGCAGGAACAACACCTTACAGAGACACTTAATGTTGGGATTTGACTATAATTTGGCATCTTCTAATAGCCAGCAATGATTACAGCAAGAAAAACACACTTAATGTTCATTTAAGGCTCCTGACTGTTGATTTAAAACATACTTGTAGACAAATATTAAAGCCACAATTGTTAGATGGAGTTGTGCCCATCTGTTTCTGGAGAGGAATGTCACCCTTACTCTACTTTACATGCCCAAAAGTATGCACTGTTACACTCCTATGTAATGGTTGAACATGTTATTCAGGGACATTAATCTCCTCTCCTCTGGGGAAACGGCCTTGCACAAGATTTCCGTACCTGGCTGCGGAGATTTTTTAGCTCCCTGTTTTATAATAATCCGTTCAGAGAGGCGTCGGTCTGCTGCTGACGTGTTTGAACCCGCGTTGGACTTGTTCATATGAGACAGGTGACACACGCCTGTACGCTTCACTGTCAAAACCGGCAGAAGACAACAGATTTTTAAATAAGTAATTAAACAAACGTTCAGCGTCTCTCTCTGTTATTGGGGAGTCGGTTTAATTAAATTTAAAGGTCAGTGTCGTAAACTTTTTTTCTACCCTTTTATTAAATTGGAGACACCTGATGCCAGATGCTTTGAAATTGCG
Organism: Scomber scombrus; assembly: GCF_963691925.1. Lineage (NCBI taxonomy): Eukaryota > Metazoa > Chordata > Actinopteri > Scombriformes > Scombridae > Scomber > Scomber scombrus. Next base: position 33,634,418 of record NC_084971.1, read on the forward strand.
TCATTCTGCTTTTTATAAATCTCTCAGTCGTTGTGGGTTTTAGGTGAGCGTGCACGAGCCTCAGTTTCACTCCCACATATCAGCCGTAAGTGGTCGAAGCATCACCTGCTCCACCAGCCTGCACACCTGTTAAAGAAGCAGAAGAAGAAGAAGAAGAAGTGCAGATTGACTAATGTTGTTGCACCGTCAAGGTTCTCCAACAGTACAAGTTTATTTATTGTCATTCCACCTTTAATTACATATATAAACAAATACATATGGAGCTGGAGTATTTAATTAAAATTCACTGAGGTCCAATTAGTGAAAATGTCCTCAAGTGAAGGAGCATCATAATGTCCGTGTTTTTTCTCAGTACCTTGAAGTAGCATTGGAGTTACATCAGCATCTGTGTCTAGTAGGTAGATTCGAGACAGCATAATTCATTCATTAGTATTTACACTCAACCTGTGGGATTCAAATGAATACCGTAAAAGCCGGTGTATAAGACTCACCCCACACTGTGTTAAAGATGCGTCTTATACACCGGCTTTAACGGTAAAATAAGAATAAATTAAAAAAAAGACAAATCAATTCTTTTCTTATATTAAATAAAGATGGCATTTTAAAATAAAGTGCATTACAGAAAGCTTTTGATTGTGCTTCTTAAATAAAGTGCTTAGTTTTAGAAAAATAAAAAGAATCCCTTTATTACTTTTACACTTAACTTAAACCATAAACTTAATTTCACATCTAATAACTTTATAACAAGGCGTCTCTCCTGTTTTCTCCGTGTGTATCTAATTGGCGGTCGAGTCTCTCCACGTGTCTGAATGCATGGATTTGATTTGGCTGATTATTCGTCATGTGAGCAGATTGGCTATGCTCAGTGGTCTGAGTTTCTGAGGGGCCGCTCCACTTTTACCGTAATAGCTGGAGAAGCTGTGCACCCGTTTTCATCAGCTACAGGTCCAGGTCCGCCTATAAGTGACCTCACAGTGCAGAGGGCTTTCTTCCTGTATCTGTCCTAGTTGATGTCATGAAGTGAGGGGAGTTAGAAAAGGGGGGTTGCAGCCTCCTGAGGAAGTGCATGACCAGGTGGGAGGCGTTCATGGTCCAGGACAGATCCTCAGCAATGTGGACACCGATGATTTTAGTGTGGCCGACCCGCTCTACAGCAGAACCTTTGATGTGTAGAGGGGCGCGTCACGGCAGCAGAGCAGAGTGTACTCTGGGAGAGAAATCTGCCTTTTAAAATGAAGTTGTAGAGAGAGGTAAAACTGTCCAATGAGCCTTCATAGTTGCTCACATTGTTACCGAAATCATACCGAACCATGACCACAAAACCGAGGTACAAACCAGATCATGAGTCTTATGTACAGTTACGCATCTAGCGCTCATTATTACTGATGTGAATACTCTGCTTCATTGTTGTCCCAGTGTAAATATATCATGTGTAAATATTAGAGCTTCAACATTTAGCTGATTATTATTGATTAGTGGCTGCATGGTGTGGTGGTTCTGCAGAGGGTTCTGGGTTAGGACCCGCCGGCCAGCTGGAGCCCTTCTGTGTGGAGTTTGCATGTTCTCCTCGTTGGTTCTCTCTCGGTTCTCCGGCTTCCTCCCACAGACCAAAAACATGCAGCTTAGGTTAAGTGGTCAATCTAAATCAGGCATGTCCAAACTATTCCACAAAGGGCCATGTGGCAGAAGTTTTTTTTTTCTCCAACCGATCAAGAGCACATGATTCAACCAATGTCTGAAGACTGAGATCAATTGATTAAATGATTCAAGCCTGATTTGTTCCTGATTGGTTGGAATGAAAACCTGCAGCCACATTATGGCCCTTTGTGGAATAGTTTGGACACCCCTGCTCTAAATTGTCCGTGAGTGTGAATGGTTGTGTTTCCAAAATACCTAATCATAACATAATTATGTTTTAAAAAAATACAACAAATAAAAGTCAATAATTTGATGAGTAAAAAGCTATTAAATGTGAGAATAAGGCAGGAATAGACATATAGGGGTATAAAGTCAGTTTAGGAATGTTTTTATGGGAGGAGTTGGAAACTGCTGTCTGCTGCAGGTCACCTCGATTTTATCTATTTAAATTTTTAATTTTTATTATTTATTTTTTAACGATTTTAACGTCTGCTGCAGGTCACCTTGATTTTTATCTATTTTTTAAAATTAATTAATTTTTTGTAACGATTGTCTTGCAGGTCACCCCTATTTTATCATTATTTAAATATATTTAAATATATTTATTTTTTTTAACGATTTTCACGTCTGCTGCAGGTCACCTTGATTTTTATCTTTTTTTTAAAATTAATTAATTCATTATTTGTAATGATTGTCTTGCAGGTCACCCTTATTTTATCTTTATTTAAATATATTTATTTTTTATTATTTATTCTGCTGCAAGTCAACTTTATTTTATCTCTTTTTTTTTTTACTTTTTTTTATTTTTATTTACAATCAGTCATAGTTAATTATAATTTTCCACCTTTGGTCCTGCATACTATATTTGGCACAGTTTTTTTAAAAACTTTCGTTTTCAAGTTTTGTGACGCTTTCAAGTTTCGGTATAATTTATTTTTGGGTATTTCCACATCAGGTCACCATGTTGTTTCATAGTAATCACAGAACACGTGTCGCTCTGTAATCGGAAACCAAACATTAACTTTCATTTTCACCAGAAGCCGTCCTGTTGTGAATCATAGCAGCTGTAAAGATAAACTGCACTGATTGTTAATTTAGACACACATATGTTCCTCTTTTTAAAAGCTCATAAAACTAAATGCTTGTTGCTATGGACACATGTGTGGTTTAATACAGCTACAGCGGAGAGTAAAAAGCTAAACATTGAATTTGAATACTGGTCTTTTTAGATTGTGTAGAGCTCAAATGAACATTAAAACCTGTTTTTCTTGCTGTAATGATTCCTCCTGTTCATACTGACCATTAGAAGATCCCTTCATCATGTTTACTATGGAAGTGATGACTAATATGAAGCAAATGAGTCAAATCTTCATCTTCTATGTTTCAACGTTACAGTGTTTTTAGTAGCAAAGTCTTTGTGTTACTATACTTCCACCACAGCTCAACAGGGAAACACTAAGAGGGAATCTGATGTTAAAAAGACTGTAAATGTGTCAGATATCACTTGATATGACTAACTCAGACTGATGAAGCTCAATAGAAGCTGATCATCTACTTTATAATGACTGTGTGGAAACATTGTGGATTTAGTCCTCCATCACTTTACATTGAAAGCACATTTGAAGGAGATCTTTTAATAGTCAGTATGAACAGGAGGAATGATTACAGAGAGGAAAACACTCTTTCACTGCTTATATGGACACCTGACTGCTGCTTTAACACACTTGAAAAATTGCGAACTTGTCCTTTTTAATCAGTTTGTCAGCAAAAATGGTGAAAAAGCAAGTTACACAATCTATTTTTTTTGGTTTAAGACTTTGTTTTCAGACCTTTTCATAGACGAAACAATAAAAAAATCACTATATAAATCACTTGAATGTTTTCAGTCGTCTAAATAAACTCTCAGACTCGTAGTTTGAGTGTTTTATGGAGATCGTTGAGTTAAAGTTTGCTGCTTTCACCGTTAAAACCATGAAATATTAAAAGCTGGTTGTATGTTTGAGCCATAATGACTTCATTGTGAACTTGTATGTGTGTTATGTAGTGGTGGTTTTAGGGAGGGGAGGGGTGTGTTGGTCCCACAGCGGGGAGCCGTCAGCTGTGACAGCTCTGTCTGAGAGACTGGCAGGTCCATGTGCTGCGTCTGGCGGTGAACTTTGACCTCAGATTTGCTGCAGCAGCATGTGTTTGTGTGAGAGATAAAATCCCCCTTTTACAACTGGAACCTGTTGTCAGTCCCGAAGCCTGAAGAGCCTCGGAGCGCTTTAAAGAAAAAACGTTTAAAGACTTTAATGAAGCCAACATGTCGAATTATTGGTTTACAGCTGTTCCTAAATATGTGATAATTAACAGGTTTATTTTGTTGTATTTAACTGTAAATTGAATGTTTTCGGGGTTTGGACGGATGGTTCGTTCTTAGAAGTGGTGACGAGCTTTTTTATATATTTTCAAACCTTTTTAAATTTGTTTTTAAACAATGGTTGAAAGATAATATTACAAAGCTCATATGTTGCATCATGTTGAGTCGACCAACAGAATATTAATCAGCAGCTGTTTTCACAATGTAATAAAAGTTAAGTCCGTTTTTTTAAAGGTAAAAATACCAAAAATTTGCAGGTTGCAGCTTTGCAAATGTACAAATTTGAACCTCTATTTGTGGCATCTGTGATAGTAAATTAAATATCTATATAAATAATATAAAACAAGACATTTAAAGACATCACATTGGGCTCTAAGGAATAATACATTTACATTTAATTAGGAAAAACAATCGAGGGATTAAGTGATAATGAAAATGATGGTTATTTGCAGTGTGTAGTTGTGATTTCTCTTTATTAAAACAGTTTATTCATAATGTAAACAAGTCACTAATTGATGAGTCGATCAACAGAATATTAATCAGCAGCTGTTCTCATCATCTAATAAGAGTTCATATATTTTTTAAAAGGTAAAATAGCACAAAATTTGCAGGTTGCAGCTTCTCTAATGTAAGAATTTTAACCTTTTATTTGTGGCTTTCGTGATAGTAAATTAAATATCTATATAAATAATATAAAGCTAGACATTTGAAGAGATCACATTGGGCTCTAAGGAATAATAATAGGCGTTTATTTTTTACATTAAATTAAGAAAATAATCAAATAAATCAAAGTTCAGGCATTTTATAAAAGGTAAAATACTCCAAAAAATAGCTGTTTGCAGCTTATCAAATGTAAGTTATTTGTGGCTTTCATGATAGTAAATTAAATATCTATATAAATAATATAAAGCAAGACATTTAAAGACATCACATTGGGCTCTAAGGGATAATAATAGGCGTTTATTCTTAAATTGAATTAAGAAAATAATCAAATAAATCAAAGTTCAGGCATTTTTTAAAGGTAAAATACCCCAAAAAATTGCTGGTTGCAGCTTTTCAAATGTAATAGTTTTAACTCTTATTTGTGGCATTATAATTGGCATTTTTTAAACATTTAAGAAAACAAACATCAGATTAATTGATAATGAAAGTAATTGATAGTCTATGTTACACCAAGCTTTTGGCATTTGCACCAATCATTCTTCTTTTAACTGAATATCAATATTTTAGCTTTTATCTCCCTGTTTTTAAAATAGTATAACAACATGAGTATGAGGACTAATAATGTCTAACTATAAATTGAGACACTACTTTAATATAATCAGGCTTCATTCATGTTGAGGTGAGCATAGACTGAAACATGGTCTAAGTTCAGCCTGATTCAGAGCCACAAAAACACCTTATTTAAACCTTTCAAAACCTTATTTATAACGATTGTGGTGACACCAGTGTTTCCAAAGTCGGAGGCGATGCAGAAATGTGTCAGATATATTATTGACGGAATAAGCAGCACTTTCCATTTGATGTGAGGCGTGCTCTGCAGACAGCTGTATGGACGAAAATAGAAACAACTAAAAAAAAATGCAGCTGATTCGCCTCCAGAGCTGATGAGCCGCAAATTTTTGATCTCGTTAAATGCAACGAAAATAGAGTTATGACTGCAACGAGCAATTACTTTTATTTAATTACATTTTGGGGGAATTCCCTTAACTCTTTTTTTCTTTTTTTATTTTGTGGACAATGATTTTCATTATTGGTTAATCTGCTGTATTATTACTGGGTCTATAAAACCGACATTACAGTTTAATTCCCAGTGACGGCAAGTATGACATTTGAGATTATACAACCAGAGAAGAAATGACTTAAACAATTGACAAAGGGGTTATCTGAATAGTTGCTGATTAGTTTTTGGTTTATAGCCTTTTGTTTTAAAACTGGAGAAATATGATGTTGATTGTGTTTAAATGTTTTAGCTCATTAGTGGACAGGACCTTTTGTTTCTGTATCTTCATTGTCAAACAGCCCAAGTTATGTGACTATAACAGCTTCTCTATCATTTTATTTTTGGTAAATGGTGAATGGACTGTACTTATATAGCGCCTTTTCTAGTCTTTACGACCACTCAAAGCTCTTTACACTACATCTCACTCACCCCATTCACACACATTCATACACTGATGGCAGGAGCTACCATGCAGGGTGCCAACCTGCTCATCAGGGGAAGCTAATCATTCGTACACATTCATACACCGTTGGCATAGCAACGGGAGCAATTAGGGGTTAAGTGTCTTGCCCAAGGACACATCGACATGAGGACTGGAGGAGCCGGGAATCGAACAGCCAATCTTTCAATTGGAGGACGACCGCTGTACCTCCTGAGCCACAGCCGCCCACATATACCGACGACTAACCGAATGTTTGCTGCATGCCGACATTTACAAGAGATAAATAGATACTGCGTCAAACAACAAGCTTAAACTGCACAAACTTGTATTTATTTCAATGATAATCAGCCTTCAGAAACACTTTAATTAAAAGAACAAATAGACTTACAGACATAATATAGTGGATTTTTTTTCTACCCGTCATTAACACCACTGAGCATATCCTTTACCATCATGTTAGCAATGAGAGACGTAACATTAGTTTTCTCTCTGAGACTTTGTCAAACTTTCGAGGAGCCGTTATAAACGTTGACGTACTAGCTTGGTGATTAGCGTCAGGTCCGTTTCCCTTAATAACCGTCACAGCAGACCATGTGAAACTACCGAGTCAAAGTAGCTGAAGGCAGCAGTAAAAACTCTCTGTGTCAGATGTACTTCAACACAAGGTGGAGGTGGTTTACAGAAGCTTACAGCTCCTCCTAGTGGCTGAAAGGGAGAATTTCTCCCCAGTAGCTGTAAATGAACCCTTCATACTAAACCACACAGCTCAACTCTTGATTAAAGTTTTTCAATTCATCGACCACAGCACAAAGGGTGACGTTAAGCCCTATGAACGATTATTCAGTTTTAATGACACATCCCTAATTCTGGCGTCCACTTACTAAATGTTGATGTGCAGCAAAGCTTGTGTTGCCATGTGGCTTCATGGACGGCAATGTCTCAGCAGATTTTTGATGAATTGTCATTACATATTTCATGCTCCCTTCTGGATTAAATGTAATTGCTTTGATGATCCTGTAAATGTTCCTGGTCGATACTTGAGCTTGAACGATAAGTCGATTAACCGATTGATAGAAAATTAATCGGCAACTATTCTGATCGTTGTTTTGGTCGTTTTTGAAGAAACATTTCTAGATGTGAAACTTTTCTTTTTCACACATAACAAGTGAACGTAGTATCTGTAGACTTTGAACTCTTTATCCGACAAAACTGGACATGTGACGTAGAGCCCGACTGATATTTAGGTCAGCTGATATTGACCTATTACATATATATCGGTAATGCCGAATATGTCGTCTTATATGTGACAATATTTGTTTATAATTTTTTGAAAAATCAAAATTATATAGGCAGCATTTTATTCTCAATTAATCTAATTAGTCTTTTTAAAAATGTATTCATAGGTTATTATTATTATTAAATTCCCCTTTAAGTTTACTGTTTCAGAGCACTGATGTCATTTTTATATATTTAAAGTTTATTGTTAAAATTTAAGATATCATGGTCTCCATTACAATCATTGTCACAAGTGTTTAATAACCACATTGGAGGGATCATTGAAAAAAATTAAATGTGCTTGTGTATCGGTATATATTCTGTACACATAACATTATCGGCTAATATATCTATCAGAATTTCTTTGCTCCCTAATATCGGCATCGGCCCCTAAAATCCAGTACCATACAGCCCTAATTTGAAGATGTCACCTCGAACCTCTTTCCTCTATTGGTGAACATCTTCTTTGGCATATTTTGAATTTTAGAGCTCTCAGGTGTTTTTTCTGCCTGTTTTGTCCCTTTTAATAATCCAGACTGTAGTAGAAGCTGTACAGTATCCCAGCTGAGGAGTGCCAGTGTTCCTCCTCCTTTTCTTTGTATTTACATCCATCCCTAACTGTAGCCGTAAAAGCGGGTTTAACGTTGGCACCTCAGCGCCCGATCCCCAGACATCCATCCTCATCAAAGCGATGAAACAACATCATCCCTTGTTTCTCTTGCCAAATCTGCCGGGGAGATATTCCCAGGGCGCCGCGGCGTGGAAGTCGACCCCACTTCTGAAGCGTCACAAAAGCTTTGAAAGGGTTCAGTTTTTATTGGAGGCCAAGATGGCTGACTAAACACTATTGTTACTGGAGGTTTTTTTTGTATATTTTTTCTGGTTTTGCTGCCAAATTCAGGTCGTTGATTCAGTGGAGACACTTGATTCCTCCAAACTGGGTGTGACTGATTTGGATCTTTGATAGCAGAATAACAGCAGCTTCAGAAGGAAGTCTGGTGCCAATATTTAATATCTTTGTTCTCAGCAGCCTCTGTTGATTATGGAATTTTTCAGTATTGACATTTTAGAGTTGAAAGCATATCGTGAGATTCTGTATTACATTCTTAGCATGAACGACTTTGGTAATAATCCCCCCAAATTTGGACTTAACGTTTATTATATCAATATGACAGTGAGAGTACATTTTGAGGCTTCAAATTTCCACATCGCACCTGTATTAGCTGAATATTGGACCGGCATTGGTATCAAAATTAGTTGTGATGTCACAAATTATATATATATTTTTGTGTCCATGTGGTTTAGTTTAAATTTAAAGGGTTAAAAAGTGAAAATAAACGTATGAATAACTTCACACATTCTTTTTTTGTGGACCCAGCATCAAATTTCTGCTTTTAATCCATTTTGAGAGAATATATTAGAGGATTATGGCAAAAATGTCTAAGTGGTGTAACCATAAAAAACTTTGTACCAAATAATTCAACTTGCTTAAAAACATTAAAATTCTCAATAAAACACCATATCAACTAGTTTGGCATGATATTACATCATGAGTCCACTTAAACACACTGTAGGTGGATAAAATATGTAATATTTATCTTTTGTGGTTACACCATTTGACATTTTCAGGAGCATTCAGTCTTACTTTTGGTAAAAAATGGTGCAAATGTCATTTCAATTGACATAAAACCAACAATAATAATTTCTCATCTTGTCAACCCTTATTAGTCACTGACCCAGATGAAGTATGTGGACATTAGGCTCTTCTGTGATACTTAACCATGATAAACCAAACTATTTGCATTCATCATCTGCTGCTCTAACAGCTTCCGCTCTTCTGGGAAGGTTTTTTCCACCAGATGTTCAAACTTGGCCGCAGGAATTTTTTTTCGCTCCCATTCGGCCACAAAAAGAGCATCAAGGTCCAACACTGATACTGGACCTCACTGATGCTGATGAGGTCTGGCTCACAGCTTCATCCCAAAGGTGTTGGATGATATTTGAGGTCAGGCCTGTCGACTTCCTCCACAGCCAAACTAGGAAAACCTTTTCTTCACAGAGCTGGTTTTAGTTTATGATAAAATAGACAAAGACACAGTTAAAATATAATTGTGGAGTTTTTGATGAGTTAGTCCCCACATACATCGGATCAGTCTCACCAATGGTTTCGATCTAGCTTTTTATTTTCATTCATTCATTTTCCAGCGTGGAGCTCAGCGATTGACGCCCACATGCTTTCTTTTTTTGACAGATTTATTTACCTCCATGATGAACTCCATCAGTGTTTTCCCACACAATTTTAAGAGACTGGTGGTTGGACCTCAGTCCGACCCTCTAAGGGGATCCGGCTCCCTCGGAAGAAAGTTTTGTCCATTTTTAAGTCATATTCATCATTCTGCTGCAACATTAAGAAGTTATATCTATAAAGAAATGTGTGCTTCAGTAATTTACCTACTGGTTGTATAGGTATGAATGATGATGACACACCCACTAAGCATGGGAAAGACATTTGACCAGTTCCTAAATGTTCCAAACCAACCATAAAAAAAAAAGACTAATACTCATATTTCAGCTCTGAAACAAAGAAAGCAGAAGTGATTATCCAAGTTCAATCAATCAATCTTTATTTGTATAGCGCCAAATCACAACAAAGTTATCTCAAGGCACTTTACACATAGAGCTTCAGGTTTTAACTGGTTCATTACTGAATAACATATAAAAATACTGTTAGATTTTGACATATTCCAGTAAATATCTTTTTCTGCATTGTGTTTCTTCAAATAACTAAACTAAACTTTACTTATCAATAAAAGACTTCCAGTAGACGTAGAAGTGGATCAGTAGCCTTGGTAGCCGATGGTTACCTCTTATACCACATAATAACCTTTCTCTGCAGGTCATTCCCCTCCTTCTCTCTTCCTGTTTCCTTAGTTCATCAGGATCAAAGTTGATTTTAGTACAAATGGAAATAAGTAAAAAATAACTATCTCTCGCTCAGGCATCGCCGAAACGTCAACTTATCTGTATTTTAGAGCCTTTAGCTCTCTAGAAAATATTCGTTTTTGGAGCGTATTCGTATGTTTTGGTTCAGAATTAATTGCGTGTTGTTGATGATGTTGGTCACCATGGCGACGGCAAACAAAGAACAATGGTTGCTTCGTTTATTAAAGTTCTTTTCTTGAACTGTAGCTCTACTATGGCGACAAACACTCACACAAGCAGGGGAGGGGAGGGGGGAGAGTAAAGCAACCGGTCAAAACCACAACGTGACATTTCGGAGATTGAACAGATGTGTTTGGCTCACTATGAAACTGTGGCGGCACAAATTAGACTATGGTGGGCCGCCATATTGGATATAACTAATGGGAAACGCTGTTTACGGGCAAAATTGAAAAGGAAAACAAAGAAAAAGTGTCTCATATGAACACATAAAAGGGAAAAAACACTTAATACCTTCTTTATTAAATTCAGTCAAAAGTCTTCAATAGAAATATTATGAGTCTGGGCAGATGTGATTGGTTGGCGAGGTTTAACGTTTGCTTTATTTGAACTAATAGGTTTGTTTTTTTTAGGGTTATAGATTTTTTCCATTAGCTCAGTTTTGCCCAAACCAAGAGTGCATTAAGTGTACGGACAGGTTATTGGCTTCATCTTTTAATAAGCCAGTAACTCTGAAAACAGTCGCTTAGTAGGCAAGAAAACAAATTTTCCCCTCAACAGCTTTTTATTACTTTTTTATTGCTTTAATCTGTCAAATCATGTTTAAATCACTGGAGTTAAATGCGAGTGTTTGACAGACTTGACCCAATGTTCACATGTTAAATAAGCTTTTGTTTGATGGATAATGAGTTTAAACTAACTTTTTTCTTCTTCTCTTCTTTCAGTATCGGATGCAGACGGCAGCGAAGGCGGCTTCCAACTAAAGAAAGAACATGCACTGCGAGTGTTGGGCTACATCAGCTCCTGGACTCAGAGGTTAGTTAGTTAGTTAGTTAGTTAGGTAGTTTGTGTTGTTTCAGTCGTATATTTGAGGTTTGCTTTCACACCAGAGCTTTAGAAACGTTACCCTGGTTGGTTTTTCCTTGGATAGTTTGGAACATTTTTGGGGGATTCGCTTCGAAAACGTGGGTCTTGGTTCGCTTTGGTGAGGTTTGTTTGAAATGTGAAAGCAAATCGGACCAAATGTGTAACTTTCAAATGCATGACAACACCTTTCTAGTCTTCTGAACAACAAGAACCCATCGTAGTCTCTCTTACCCCTTTTCCACCAAAGCAGTTCCAGTGCTGGTTCTGGGCCAGTGCTTAATTTAGAACCGGTTTTCCTGTTTCGACCGACAAAGAACTGGCTCTCACCCAGAAAAACTGGTTCCCGAGTGGCACCAGTTCTTTGCTGGACTAGAAGAACGAACCGCTTACGTTAGGGGGCGGGGGGGCGGAGTTATTGAGACCAACCACAAAAAAACAAAACCGCATGGGGATGAATAGATAAGGAGTGAATTATCCCTTGTGTATATTAGTTATTGAAACATTTTTATTTGCTCATTAGCACTAAACAACTAATCTGGAGCTTCTCTGACTGACGTAATAACTATGAACGGGTCAATGACACAGATGTGAACAGCGTTGTGTATCAGTTGAGGTTAATATCAGGGTTTATGTGGATTGGCCGCTTTCTTAGACTAAATTCAAACCTAATCTCACCATATTTATATTAATTGAAATGCTGTTTGCAACAACAGTCATCTTCTACTCTCTCTTCTCTACTCTGAGACTTTTATGACTCGTTTTTCTTTTCTTGGGTTAAATTCGGTCGACGTTCTTTCAGTCGTGGAAAAAAAAGGAAAATTCAAAGAAAGTTTAGATGTTTTTATTAAGTCTTTGTGCAAAGAGGTCAATCGGTCATACAGAGAGTGCCATGCAGGTCAGTGTCTGCAGGGTGCGAGACAAAGAAAAAGGAGAAACACATTTTTCTTTTATAGCAATAAGATACATGATTCAGTCATTTGGTCGGTTGGTTTGGTCACCAAGTTGAACGCAACTTCTTCGAAAACAGGAACCCGAAACCATCAGGACAGTCTTCTTGAAGGGCCAACGGGGTCAAAGGTTGACTATTTCACCAAGAAAAAACAGAAGTATTATGTCATCTTTAAATGTTTCCTTCACAAACACCAAATAAAAAATCAGAAAAATTGGGAGAAAACCATCTTTTTTATTTTATTTTTTATTTTTAAAGCAGTGAGAGAAATGAGGACAAACTCTAAACTCATGCCAGTAAAAGAGAGAGGAGGGGGGAGGAGGGGGAGAAGAAATCCGGTAATGACTCAGCCTCTGTTTCCATGACAACCATAATCCAGGCACCTCTTGAGCAAGGCATTGACAAACAGAAAAAAGCCCAGTGGAGCATTTTGGATCTTATGAAATTTCCCTCTAAATATATAATTTTACTCGTTATTATTATTATTTCCGAGCAGAAAGTCGGTTCCTGTTTTATGAAAGCGGAGCGAGACTCTAATCGGCTCCGACAGACGACATGAAGGATCTCAGTAATGATGATTCTCATTTTAACTTGACTGTTTTTTGTTTTTTTAGGTCTGTTTTTATTCATCCAGCTGGAATGTTTGTTTTTTAATTTTCGGGAGTCTTGAAGTCGCTGACCTAAACACACACAGAGAAAGAGGGGAGGGTTTTTTTTTTTTTTTTTTTTTTCTTATAATCTGAAAATCTGCTGACTCATTCGTTCAAAATGAGCCGAGCAGCGACTCTTTTCTTCTTGCCTGCTGTGGTTCATTTTGTCAACGTGTCTTTTTTTTGTTTTGTTTACTTTTATGAAAACATCGGAGCTTCTCACGACATATTTGAATTCTTATCTTCTTTATTTTAGTGTCGTCCTACATGTCTAAAGGATATGAGATACAGAATAAAATCCTCCTGTGTGCTTATTAAAGATTATTAAAGTGTCAGTGTGATGCTGATTATAAATAAAACCATCTTATTGTTTAAGGAGATTTAAGAAGTTAATCCAAGTTATTCGGACACAGCGTCATATTGTTTCCTCTCCTGTATCTTCACCCTCATTTATTTTATATTTTGCCTTCTTTATTTTTAATTTTTAGATACTTTTTATTGAGTTTAAACAAACAGAACAACATAAAATACCCCCAAACAGCCACGGGGCAAACCCAACAGAAGAGAGAAATAACATTAAATTAAATTAAATACATAAAATAAATTAAATACACAAAAAATAAATTAAATTAAATACATCAAATTAAATTAAATACACACAAAAAATTAAATTAAATTAAATTTAATACATTAAATTAAATTAAATTTAATACATTAAATTAAATACACAAAAAATAAATTAAATTAAATACATCAAATTAAATTAAATACACACAATAAATTAAATTAAATTAAATACATAAAATAAAATAAATTATATACATAAATAAATTAAATTAAATTAAAACAAATATTGATAATACTTGAATAAAACTAAATAATGGTCATAAAGCAAAAATAAATAAATACATTTTAAAAATATTTTTGTCTTTTTTATTAAAAAAAAAGCTTTTAAGACTAACTTTGTAATTTATGTTAAGTAGCAGCAATTTAAAAAAAATATTTATTGCGTTTAAAGAAACGTACAGTATAAACATAATTTAAATAAATTAAATTAAAAATAAATAAATATTGGCAATATTTCAATAACGGTAATAAAGCAAAAAATAATTAAAAATAAAACATTTTGTCTACTTTATGTAAAGTTTTAGTATTTAACTGCATTTGAAAATAACAATGTAATCTGTTTTAAGATGTATAAAAATAAAAATATGACACTTTATTTTAAATAAGTATTTTTATTTCCACTTAAAATATAATTGTGTTTCTCTTCCAAACTGAGAATAATCCTTATATTTACCTTTTAATACATTTAATCGTTATTTAAACCTCATTATAAAATGAAATGAATTAATAAATATCTTTTAATAAGTTTTTTATGTCTCCTCCTTCACTGTAAATGTCCTCAGTGTTTGTGAACTGCAGGCTTCAGGTTTCCACCTCATGCTGGTCTCAGTTAAATACTGGACCAGGATTAACTTTCAGACCAGTTGTGATGTCACAAATCATACTGGTGGTCCCGTCATTTAAACTGGGAGAAGCTTTCCTCCTCCAGCAGATTAATTAACATCAAACTGTACAGACTGGTTTTACTCTAATGTTGGATAATTGTTTTAATTGTTTAATGTGTTAAATTTTATATTTGTTTCATCTATTTATGCTTGATAAGTGTTTTTAATGTGCTTATAATGCTACTTTTATTTTCTTTAATGGTATATATTATATTATATGAGGGTTAGAGTTATAATATTATACAGAAATTAAGTTTATTATTATTTATTATTATCTAACGGAGGGTTTTAACAGGCTTTCAGATAAAATAAGCAATTAAAAGATAATTAAATGAGCATTAACCTCGTTACGTTCTACTTCATTTCATTCATAAAAAAAAACACATTTGGATTAATCAATAAAAATAAATTCATTATCTTATTTGCATATAACAATGACAGTCTGACACAGTAAATTACAATACGTCACATTTTCTAAACTAAAATAATATGAAGATAGTTTAAAAAAAAAATCTGGAGCATTTTTTTAATTTTTAATAATTTCCTGTTTGATTTTTATTGAAAAACTACAAAAAAAAGACGTAAATATCATCAGTTACTCAGCAATATAATTTCTATTGTGACTTACACAGTAAATTACAATAAGTCATATTTTCCAAATTAAAACAATATTAAAAAAAAAAAAATCTGGAGCATTTTTGTGTATTTTAACAATTTCCTGCTTGACTTTCATATTTAAACATTATTTAAAAAAACTACAAAAAATGACATAAATATAACCGGTTACTTACAGAAACATCCACAAAAATATAATTTCCTTTTATATAATAAATCATATTATCTCAATTAAAACAATATTTTAAAAAAATCTGGAGCATTTTTATTTTATATTTTAACAATTTCCTTGATTTTCATATTTAAACATTATTAAAAAACTACAAGTCATGACTAAAAGGTCACAAATATCATAATTTCTTCAGTAATGTATCAGATATTTTAACACCATTATAACCTCTGAGTCCACTCAATACCAATATTACTCTTAAATAATGTAAATAATGTCCCGACTATTTTACTACATATTTCTTACTATTATTGTTCTTTATAGTTTTTTGTTTTTTGTACTTAGTATTTATAGTTCTCTATTCTTTTTCCTATTTATGCTCTTATATTCTATTCTACTGTCCACTTGCTGCTGTGACAATGCATAGTCCCCCATTATGGGACTAATAAAGGAATAACTTATATTATCTTATCTTATCTTAGTAATGAATCAGATATTTTAACCCTCACATATTATGACTCATAGTTAGTCTCTAAAATAAATTCCTCCTTCAGTCATTAATAAATGTTTGATTAACCTAATCTAACCATAACCCTTCTGTTTGATTCACAATCACTATTTTATAGTCTAGTTTCATTTCATTTCATAGAATATAATGAATACAACAATATGTTTGAATGTGGATTTTGGACATTTTTAAATAGAAATATGTATCAGTTGCACAAAAATCTTTAGAAAATGATGCATTTTATTTCCATTTGTGTCAAAGTCAAGCTAAAGAAATGTGTATATGGTGTTTTTTCAGCTGTCAAATGTAAACAATGGGTCACATTTGAACAGTATGTAAAGGTTAACACCATTATAACCCCTCTGAGTCTCTGACGTGTCTCTAAATCTTCCTCTTTCCTCTCCGTCTCCGTCTCTTTAGGCAATGTCTCTGCTGCTTCAAGGAGTACAAGCACCTGGAGGTCTTCAACCAGCTGGTTTACGCCCTCATCAACCTGGTCATCGCTCAGATCAGCAGCCTGAGGGACCGCCTCTGCAGCGTCCAGGACCACATCCACAAAGGAGGCTCGTCGGGGGCCGAGGGGGCGGGGTCCGAATGGAGCGGAGGGGGCGAGACCGCGCCGGGGCCCCTCCCCCAGCCGTCCTCGCCCGGAGAGGACGAACCTGTGAACGTGGAGCGGGACTCTGCCGAAGAGGACGCCGCCGACGCCCCCGACCAGAACCAGAATAAGAGCCAGAGCCAGGCTCAGGGGGGCGGTCAGCTGGGGGAAGCCCAGATGGAGGCGCTGGGGCCCGGGGAGGGAGGGAGCGGGTCCGGGGGCGGAGACGGCTGCGTCGGTGCCGGTGGCGGAAGCAGCAGCAGCAGCAGCAGCGGCAGTGAGAACCAGGATCCGTTTAGCTCCTGGAGCACCGAGGAGCGAGAGAAACTGCTGCTGTGTGCCGCCAAGATCTTCCAGATCCAGTTCCCGCTGTACACCGCCTACAAACACAACACACACCCGACCATCGAGGTAAGGACCAGCACGGACTCTGAATATATGATCCAAACGCAGCGTCTAAACAACAGTTCTGTAATATTTAATATATTATAATAAGGGTCAATGAGGTTTCTTTGTGTCCATGTGGTTTAGTTTAAATTTAAAAGGGTTAAAATGTGAAAATAAACGTATGAATAACTTCACACATTCTTTTTTTGTGGACCCAGCATCAAATTTCTGCTTTTAATCCATTTAGAGAGAATATATTAGAGGATTATGGCAAAAATGTCTAAGTGGTGTAACCATAAAAACTTTGTACCAAATAATTCAACTTGCTTAAAAACAGTAAATTGTCAATAAAACACCATATCAACTAGTTTGGCATGATCTTACATTATAACTTTATATTAAATAAAGCTAATGGAATACAATTGTTCTAAATATTACATTTACTCTGGTAACCATGGAGATCAGGAACCATTTACATTGTTTTAAATGAAGTAATTATTAGTATAAGTCCACTTAAATACACTGTAGGTGATAAAATATGTAATATGTATCATTCTTTTGTGGTTACACCATTTGACATTTTCAGGAGCATTCAGTCTTACTTTTGGTTAAAAAATGGTGCAAATGTCATTTCAAATGATATAAAACCAACAAAAATACTAAATGTACATTTTAACAAACCTGATGCTGCTTTTAAATCTAGTTTAACATATTATTGAATCCCCAGTTTAGTGTTTTTTAAATTTGACTAAACCACATGGACACAAACCCCCCCTCCCCCATCATTGACCCTTATTATATATAAAATATCATAATTACTTGTTTTTTTAAAGTCTTCCTTGTCATGTGTAACGTCTAAATTTCTCCTGTTTCCTCCTTTTTTTAGGACATATCTGCTCATGAAAGCAACATCCTCGGCTCCTTCTGCGACATGAACGTAAGCAGTCCACCTCATCTTCATCTTCATCCTCATCCTCATTTCAGTCTCTCTCTGCTTCCTGTCAGTCATTCTGACGCCTACAGCAGGAAATAATAATCCCTCATTACCACATTTCACCTTTTAATCCGAACCAATGACGTCACTTTGATGGGATCCAGTTCAGCTTCTTTGTCTAGTTTTACCCTGATAGGAACTTTTTAATATCTTTTTATTGGGTTTTAATCAGGCGGGGAGTTCTGGTCCTCTGAAATGAGGCCAACGCGGAAGTAACTTAAAACTGCATTCTATCAAAAGGCCACCAGGGGGCGACCGTTTTGGTGTCAAAAGGACTTCCGTCTCTATACAAGTCAATGGAGAATTCACCAACTTCTCACTTGATTTCTAACCTCAGTAAACGTTTTCAAAATGTGTTTATGGTCTCAATCGCTAGTTTAAAGCCTTCTTCAATGCAGTATGATGTTCATTTGGGACATTTTGGCCTCCCTGATTTTATATGTGACGATAAAGCAGGGTATGCATTAGGGCGTGGCTACGTCGTGATTGACAGGTTGATTGGTTCACAGGTTCAGGAGGGCGCCTCATGCTCCTCCTGATGCCCATATAAGTAGAATCCATGTTTTTATTTTTCCCAGCATGCACCTTAAATTTTCAAGATGGCGCTGCTCAGATCCGATACTATTGGCCTCCGAGCAGCAGTCCACAAACCAATGGGTGACGTCACGGATGTTACGTCCATTTCTTATATACAGTCTATGGTTTTAATAGAGCACGTCCAACTAAAACACACATTAGTATAAAAAATCAAACGTTTTCTGGTGTGTGTGTTTATTTTTATAGAGCATGAATTTACTCCTTAATTTCCGCCCTGGAAGTATTTTATTAGAAAGCTGCTCGAGCCTCCTCCCCCCAAAAAAATCACATGATCACACTCTTCAGTTTCGGTTGTTCACAGAGGCTGCAGTGTGTGTGTGTGTGTGTGTGTGTGTGTGTGTGTGTGTGTGTGTGTGTGTGTGTGTGTGTGTGTGTGTGTGTGTGTGTGTGTGTGTGTGTGTGTGTGTGTGTGTGTGTGTGTGTGTGTGTGTGTGTGTGTATATGTGCTATGGGAATTAGTGTTTAACAGGCGTAACTATCGGTTAAAGACAAACAACAAAGAGCCTCGTGATCGGACTCCACGGTTGAAGTGTCGGTTTCACAGCAGCCTGATAAATGATGAAGCTGAAATATCTCGTGATGATTCTTTAATGGAAATCATCTTTATTCAGCAGCTGTTCTCTCGTTGAGCTGAAGTTACATCTGATAGTGAAACTCAAGTAAACTCAAAATAACAAGAACATACATAAGGGTTGGTAAGATGATCAATTATAAAATATGTTAAACTAGATTTAAAAGCAGCATCAGGTTTGTTAAAATGTACATTTAGTATTTTTGTTGGTTTTATATCATTTGAAATGATATTTGCACCATTTTTTTTACCAAAAGTAAGACTGAATGCTCCTGAAAATGTCAAATGGTGTAACCACAAAAGAATGATAAATATTACATATTTTATCCACAAAGAAAGAAAGAAGGAAAGAAAGATTATTTTCACATTTTAACCTCTTTAACATTTTTGTCGTCCTCCCGGGTCAAATTGACCCCGTCTGTTTTGACTGTTTCTTCTTTCCTCCCTTCCTTCCTTCCTTCCTTCCTTCCTTCCTTCCTTCCTTCATTCCTTCCTTCCTTCTTCCTGTCCTTCCTTCCTTCCTTCCTTCCTTCCTTCCTTCCTTCCTTCATTCCTTCCTTCCTTCCTTCCTTCCTTCCTTCCTTCCTTCCTTCATTCCTTCCTTCCTTCTTCCTGTCCTTCCTTCCTCCTTTCCTTCCTTTCCTTCCTCCCTTCCTTCCTTCCTCCCTTCCTTCTTTCTTCACTTCATCCCTTCCTCTTTTCCTCCTTCCTTCCATCCTTCCTTCCTTCCTTCCTTGACTCGAGGAGAACAGGAGGGTTATTCATACGTTTATTTTCACATTTTAACCCCTTTAAATTGAAAATAAACCACATGGACAATTTGAATATTCAGCATTAAGAGGAGAAGATAACACAACTGTCCTTAAAACTTAAACTTAAACTAGTAGTGAAGAAATAAAAATAAGTTGATTTCATTTGTTAATAATTTGCTGCAACCGTTTGGTAATTTAAGGAGCGCTGACCTTTCGCTATCGTTAAACCCTTCTGAGCCGGTGTGTGTGTGTGTGTGTGTGTGTGTGTGTGTGTGTGTGTGTGTGTGTGTGTGTGTGTGTGTGTGTGTGTGTGTGTGTGTGTGTGTAGAAAAATCAAAAAGTTGACAGATCTGCTGTGACAGCGAACAGTTGCTTTTGCTATAATTAGACATTCGCTGTTTGAGGAGGCGGATCAATTTTTATTCTTGCAGCATATATGAGCAACTTCCTGTTTCCTCTTTATCTCAATATATCAACTTTAAACTTTTAGCTATTTTATTGTTTCTTCTCTTTATTTGGATTTTAAACTCTAAGTAAAGTAAAACGAGCTGCTGCTGTGAAGTCACGTTTTATTTTCTATGTTTTCGCTCTTTCGACGTTTCTCATTGTTCCCCCCCTCCGAGCTTAAGAGGTTATCTCAGATCTGACCCCCTCCCGCCCTTAGAAACCCGACGCCCGACCAGCCGAGCGTCCAAATATAAACGTCGGTCTGAGTGGATGGTTTCATGTTTCGTGGCTGTGCTTGGGCGGCTCCGGCTCTCGGTTTGTTTTGTCCCGTCGGACTCGGCTGAAGTTTCTTTAACCCTTACACGCTGCTCATATCCCGACTCCTAATTGGCTTCTACAAACATTCACATTCATAAATCCCCCCGTCAGACTTTTACTATCACTGTTTTATCATCCAGGAGGACGTTTTTATACAATATGAAGAATACAACAACATCAACAAGATCAAATTTGTACATTTGCATATATAAAAATGTGTATCAGCTGCACAAACATATTAAAAAATAGTTGTATTTTATTTCCATTTTCTACATTTTGGGTCATATTAGGTGTTTTACAGCTTTCAAATGGGTCAAAATGCATCAAATTTGACCCTTGACCCTTTGATCAAGTTGATTAACCCTCCTGTCGTCCTCCCGGGTCAAATTGACCCCGTCTGTTTTGAATGTTCCTTCTTTCCTTCACTTCTTTCCTTCCCTCCTTCCTTCCCTCCTTCCTCCCTTCCATCTGTCCTTCCTCCCTCCCTCCTTCTCTCTTTGTTCCCTCCCCCCTACCTTCCTACCTTCCTTCTTTCCTCTGTCCTTCTTTCTTTCCTTCCTCCCTTCCTCTTTTCCTTTTTCCCTCTCTCCCTTCTTTCCTTCCTTCCTCCTACCTTCCTTCCTTATTTCCTCCGCCCTTCCTTCTTTCCTTTCCTTTCCTCCCTTCCTTCCTTCCTCCTTCCTTCTTTCCTCCCTCCCTCCCTCCTACCTTCCTTCCTTATTTCCTCCGTCCTTCCTTCTTTCCTTTCCACCCTTCCTTCCTCCCTCCTTTCCGTCCTTCCCTCATTTCCTTCCTTCCTTCCTTCTTCCTCCCTCCCTCCCTCCCTCCCTCCCTCCCTCCCTCCATTCCTTCCTCCTTCCTTCCTTCCTTCCTTCCTTCCTTCCTTCCTTCCTTCCTTCCTTCTTCCTCCTTTCCTTCCTCCCTTCCTTCCTTCTTCCTCCCTTCCTTCCTTGACTTGAGGACAACAGGAGGGTTAAACTCACAAATAAATAGAGGAAGCAGTCCACGAAATAGCTGGTAGATGATTAAAAAACCCAAATGTAATCGTGTTTAGACAGAAACTGGTTATTACTGTAGACAATTCATATTTACAGAGTGATTTTTGTGGGTGTTTTTATAGCTTTCAAATGTTAAAATGGGTCAAATTTAAAAAGTTAAACCTTAAAATGTCAGTTTAAGTTGATTGAACTCACAAAAGAAATAGAAGAAGCGACCCATAAAATAGATATTGATGATGAAATACACTAAAACTGGATATTACTTGAGACAATTCATATTTACACAGTGATTTTCAGACTGTTTCGACAGTTTTCAAATATAATAAAAGGGTAAAATTAGACCCTGAACAGTATGTAAGGATTAAAACTTAAAGTTAACTCTCAAAATCTCAGTTTAAGTTGATTTAATTGCACAAATAACTATAAACACAATGCATTTTATTTCCATTTTTGTAAACTGTGGGTCACATTAGGTCAAATTTGGCTGTTAGAAATGTATAATAAGGTGTTTTTACAGCCATCAAATGTAATAAATGGGTTAAATTTAAAGGGTTAATCCTTAAAATGTTAGATTAAATTGATTTAAACTCACAACAGAACAGAAGAAACAGTCCACAAAAATTTTCTTTAGGTCATATTAGGAAAAATCCAGCTTCAAGGAATCTGTATAAGGTGTTTTTATAGCTCTCTAATGTAAAAAATGGGGCAAATTTAAAGGGTTAATCCTTTAAATGTCAGATTAAATTGATTAAACTCAATCCACAAAACACTAAATGTAGGCATGCTTACACAAAAACTGTTTATTACTCGAGAAAACTCATATTTACAGTGATTTTTGTGCAAGTTTAACAATAAAAAAACCTTTAAACAGACAGTCGGTTTATATCAGAAAGGCCAGAAGTGTGTGTGTGTGTGTGTGTGTGTGTGTGTGTGTGTGTGTGTGTGTGTGTGTGTGTGTGTGTGTGTGTGTGTGTGTGTGTGTGTGTGTGTGTGTGTGTGGTATTGTCCACATTTCCTTTGGGTTTGTTTTTGTCAGAAATTCGACGCCCACATTATTACAGTGTGTGCCGAGTCTCGTATCGTCCATGGCAACGGGATTTCATTGGTCTGCGTGTTCCTGATGGAGCCTCGTGATAAAAACAGATCAGAACAAAAGATTTTAAAGTCTGAGAGATTTCCTTTTTTTTTTACAAGCCTCGGCTCCTTCTCACTGATATATGAGAGATTTCTTTTTTTACTCTTAAGGTTTTTAAAGTTTTAGTGTTTATATATTACACTTCCTTCCTTTCTTCCCTTCCTTCCTTCTTTCCTCCCTCTTTTTTTCCTCTTCCCCCCTACCTTCCTCCCTTTCATCTTTCCCCTGTCCTTCTTTTCTTCCTTCCTCCTTTCTTTCCTTCTTTCTTCCTCCCTTCCTTCTTCCTTTCTTTCCTTCTTCCTCCCTCCCTTCCTTCCTTCCTCCTTTCTTTCCTTTTTCCTCCCTCCTTTCCTTCCTTCTTCCTCCCTCCCTCCCTGCTTCTTTCCTTCCCTCCTTCTTTCCTTCTTTCCTTTCCTCCCTTCCTTCTTTTTTCCATTCCTCCCTCCCTCCTTTCCTTCTTCCCTCCATCTGTCCTCCTTCCCCTATCCTTCCTTCCTTCCTTCATCCCTCCTTCCTTCCTTCTTCCTCCCTTCCTTCCTTCTCCCTCCCTTCCTTCCTCCTTCCTTCCTTCTCCCTTCCTTCCTCCTTCCTTTCCTTCATTCCTTCCTTCTTTCCTCCCTCCCTCCTTCCTTCCTTCTTCCTCCCTTCACTTCCTTCTTTTCTTCCTTCTTTTCTTCATTCTTCCTCCCTTCCTTCCTCTTTCCTTCCTTCTCCCTTCCTCCTCCTTCCTTTCCTTTATTCCTTCCTCCTTCCTTTCCTTCCTTCCTCTCTCCCTTCTTTCCTTCTTTCCTTCCTTCCTTCCTTTCCTTCCTTCCTTCCTTCCTTCCTTCCTTCCTTCCTTCCTTCCTTCCTTCCTTCCTTCCTTCCTCTCTCCCTTCTTTCTTTCTTTCTTTCCTTCTTCCTCCCTCCCTTCCTTCCTTCATCCTTTCTTTCCTTCTTCCTCCCTCCTTTCCTTCTTCC
This sequence comes from Scomber scombrus, assembly GCF_963691925.1. Lineage (NCBI taxonomy): Eukaryota > Metazoa > Chordata > Actinopteri > Scombriformes > Scombridae > Scomber > Scomber scombrus. The sequence goes on from NC_084971.1 coordinate 33,658,040, forward strand.
CTTCCTTCCTCCCTCCTTTCCTTCCTTCTTCCTCCCTCCCTCCCTCCTTCTTTCCTTCCCTCCTTCCTTCCTTCTTTCCTTTCCTCCCTTTCCTTCTTTCCTTTCCTCCCTCCCTCCCTCCTTTCCTTCCTTCCCTCCATCTGTCCTCCTTCACTCCTTCCTTCCTTCCTTCCTTCCTTCCTTCTTTCCTTCATCCCTCCTTCCTTCCTTCTTCCTTCCTCCTTTCTTCCTTCTCCCTTCCTTCCTCCTTCCTTTCCTTCATTCCTTCCTTCCTTCCTTCTTTCCTTCCTCCTTCCTTCCTTCCTTCTTCCTCCCTTCACTTCCATCTTTTCTTCCTTTCCTTCCTTCATTCCTTCCTTCTTCCTTCCTTCTTTCCTTCCACCCTCCCTTCTTTCCTTCTTTCCTTCCTTCTTCCTTCTTTCTTCCACCCTCCCTTCTTTCCTTCCTTCTTCCTCCCTCCCTTCCTTCCTTGACTCGAGGACAACAGGAGGGTTAAAAGTGGAGAAATGGAAACAGGAACTAGTTGACCGTCAGTAACAACACTGAGAAAGTTCCTCCAGCTTGTTTGAGGCCTTTTATTGAATTCAGTTTGGTTTCCTGCAGATGAAGTTATTGCCCCCCAGAGAGCAGTAATGTGTCCCCTGATAATCTGCCCCGGCTCGATGGCTCGTACCTTCCCACCGTAATAAAGTTTTTCATTAAGCTCGAGAGGGGGGGGGGGGTTTGGGATGAAGCCAAGAACGGGCGGATTGAAGAGAAGAAGAAAAACTAAACAAAGAAAGAAAAGAGTCTCGCTGCTCAGATTGAATGAGAGGAAACATGTTGAGGTGTTATTGTTGATTCAGAGTTTATTATAAGAAAGAGACAAAACAGCTTTTTATTATTACTTAACCTTCCTGTTGTCCACGGGTTAATTTAACTCAATAATGAGATATAATGTCATTTAAATGAGGTTTATTGAACAACTTGTGGTAATAAGATAGAAAGAAGTTGGTTAAAAAGGGTTTAAAACACAGAAGAGGGTGATCATTTATTTTACTTTATGCTTTTATAAACAGCCAAATCAGATCAATTTTGACTTGAAACAACAAGTATTTATTTAATCTGTCTCTTAATTAATGTCATTTTGAGTTTTTACTAAATGTGTAATTTTACATTTATTTGTATATTTGCTGTTTTATTGTATTGTAGTTTTATTTTTCTCTGTAAAGCACTTTGAGCTACATCCCTTATATGAAAGGTGCTCTATAAATAAAGTTTATTATTATTATTATTATTAGTTCTAGTAGTAATAGTAATATTATTTGTATTATTATTCAGGACCTTTACTGTCCAAATAACTAATATAAATACATTTTATTTTTATTTATTATTATTATTATTATTTTTTTTTTTACTTTGACTCGGACACAACTTCCACTTTTTCAAATATGTTCAATACAAACAATAATTTTCGTAATTTTAACATATTTTTACTAAATGTCTAAATTCTACCAATTGTCTACTTTTAATTTTATTTGTATATTTTTGCTGTTTTATTGTATTGTTGTTTTATTTTAATTTAATTTAATTTAATTTAATTTAATTTTTATTTTATTTTATTTTTTATTTTATTTTATTTTATTTTATTTTATTTCATTTTATTTTATTTTAATTTTAATTTTTTAATTTTTATTATTTTTATTTTATTTTATTTTTTTCTGTAAAGCACTTTAAGTTTGTTTGAAATGTGCTCTATACAATTAGGCTTTACTGGCCAAATAACTGATAAAAAGCAAATATTTAAAAACTTGTAATACATAGATTTTTACTTATTAATTAAATGCATTAAGTTATTTTACTGTAAGCCTTAAATCATGTATATAAAAACATATTTACAGTTTAATTCAAATCAGAACTAATTCATAATTCCCTAAATGAACCGTAACGTTTATATAACAGCGTGTCTGCTCTCTGTCGCCCCCTGCTGTCCAGGACGTGGAGGTGCCTCTGCATCTGCTGCGTTACGTCTGCTTGTTCTGCGGAAGCACGGCCTCTCGCTGATGAAGGAATGCTTCGAGTCGGGAACCCCGGAGAGTCTCCCCTTCCCATCGCCCACGCCTTCATCACCATCGTCTCCAACGTGAGTCAAACACACAAAAACACAAAGACGCTACTTAAAGAGTCACGATGTTGATGTTTAACCTTCCTGTCGTCCTCCCGGGTCAAATTGACCCCTTCTGTCCTACCTTCCTTCCCTCCTTCCTTCCTTCCTTTCCTTCCTTCTCTCTTTCTTCCATCCTTCCTTCTTTCCTTTCCTCTCTCCTTTCCTCGCTTCCTTCCACCCTCCTTTCCTTCCCTCCTTCCTTCTTTCCTTCCCTCCTTTCTTGCCTCCCTTCCTTCCTCCCTCCTTTCCTTCCTTCTTCCTCCCCTTCCTCCCTCTTTCCTTCCTTCCTTCCTTCTTTCCTTTCACTCCCTCTCACCCTCCTTTCCTTTCTTCCTTCCGTCTGTCCTCCCTCCCTCCTTCTTTCCTTCCTCCTTCCTTCCTTCCTTTCCTTCCTCCCTTCCTTCTTTGCTTTCCTCCCCTCCCTCCTTTCCTTTCTTCCGTCCGTCTTCCTCCCTCCCTCCTTCTTTCCTTCCCTCCTTCTTCCTTCCTTCCTTCCTTCCTGTCCTTCCTCCTTCTTTCCTTCCCTCCTTCTTTCCTTCCCTCCTTCCTTCCTTCCTTTCTCTGTTATTAGTCTTTGGAGCCACTTCTAAACAAACTAACGTAACCAAACTCTTTATAATGGAGGAACATTTCACTCAGTGCAGCTGTGTGTGACTCACTGAAGTGTTTTTAAGTATTTTTTGAACAACAACAACAACAATAATACAACAACAGAGGAATAAGATAAATATACTTTAACTCAACAAACTCCATTAAAAAGAGTTTATTTAGACGACTGAAAACATTCAGGTGATTTATCTAGTGATTTGAGTGGGATGAAGGAAGGAAAGGAGGAAAGGAAGGAAAGGAGGAAGGAAGGGAGGAAGAAGGAGGGAGGAAGGGAGGAAGGAAGGAAAGAAGGAAATGAGGAGGGATGAAGGAAGGGAGGGATGAAGAAGGAAGGAAAGGAGGGAGGGAGGAAGGAGGGAAGAAGGAAGGAAAGGAGGGATGGAAGAAGGAAGAAGGAAGGAAGGGAGGAAGAAAGAAGGAAAGGAGGGAGGAGGGAGGAAAGGAGGGAGGACGGAAGGAAGGAAGGAAAGGAGGAAAGGAAGGAAGGGAGGAAGAAGGAAGGAAAGGAGGGAGGGAGGGAGGACAGACGGAAATGAGGAGGGATGAAGGAAAGGAGGAGGGAAGGAAGGAAAAGGGAGGAAGGAGGGAAGAAGGGAAGGAGGAAAGAAGGAAATGAGGAGGATGAAGGAAGGAAGGAGGGAAGGAAGGAAGGAAGGAAGGAAAGGAGGAAGGAGGAGGAAGAAGGAAGAGAAAGGAGGGAGGGAGGGAGGACAGACGGAAGGAAGGAGGAAAGAAGATTTCTTAATTATTTATTGCATATAAAATGTCAAAAAATGTCTGAAAACAAAGTCTAAGACCAAAAAAAAAGAGATTATGTAACTTTATTAAAGGGTTAAAGGATTAAAGTTCGCAATGTTTCCAGTGTGTTCCAGCAGCAGTCAGGTTTCCATATGAGCAGTGAAAGAGGTTTTTATAAGATACATCAGACTAGAGATCAGTAGATTAATTCATCTTTTTGTCTCTGCACGTCAGAGCTGCTGAGAAAAAGAAAACTACATAAAATCACTTATATAAAAGTCTTATCCTTTAAATCCTAAAAATACATGTATGAACATTATAACCACTGATTCTTTGCTGTTTCTGTGTGTTTTTTAATAGTTTTGCATCATGTTTTTTTTTTTTTGCCCACAGATCCGAATATGGTTGCACATCCCTGCAGTCATGCAGCACATCATACCGTTCCGCACTTACGTAATACGGTGAGTTTTTACTCCTCTTACGATGTTAAATCTTTACATTAATAAACTGTTTTTAATCTGCTTTTTTTATTCATGGAGCAAAGTACGAAGATAAAGGTGGAATTAACTTGTTTTATCACCAAGAAATGTGAATATTTTGTAGTTTGTCAAAATCCAAGTTACTTCACAAGGCTGCAAAATACACAAATCCTTTCCTCCTTTCCTTCCTTCCTTCCTTCCTTCCTTCCTCCCTCCTTTCCTTCATTCTTCCTCTCTTCCTTCATCCTTTCTTTCCTTCTTCCGCCCTCCTTTCCTTCCGTCTTCCTTCCTCCCTTCCTTACTCCCTCCTTTCCTTCCGTCTTCCGTCCTCCCTTCCTTACTCCCTCCTTTCCTTCCTTCTTCCTTCCTTCCTTCCTTCTTTCCTCCATCCTTCCTCTTTCACTGCTGATATGGAAACCTGACTGCTGCTCTAACACTTGAAAAATTGCGAACTTGTCCTTTAATCCTTTAATAAAGTTACTTCACAAGGCAGCAAAATACACAAATCATCATATAATTGCGTCATAAAAGAGAACAAATACATACAATTAGATGAGTAATGAATAAATTATGATGTCGTAAAAAAGGAAGAATAGATAAAAGCATATTTAAAGGTGATAAAAATCAATTAAAGGAAAATTAAAACTCAATAAAAATCAAAACTAAGACTTAAAATAGATTATAGATTCAGTTACTCAGCTGTTTTATTACTATTATAATGTTTTAAGGCACTTTAACGTGAGCTGAGGTCAGTTTTAACTCTTTAACCCGTCCATTGAGTCCATCTCTGGCTCGTATATATATCAGACTGAACAGCTGCCATTTTGTTTTGAACACCATGCTTCACTGTCACAGACTCTCTGTTATTCTGCCGTGTCAGATATTTAAATAAAGCTTATATATTCAATCTTTAAAATGCTTTAATAGAGCTGTGATTGTCTCCTAGTGTCAGTAGATTAGACGGATCTCACGTTTGCCAGATGTGGTCGGTGTGCTTTTCCTTTTTTTCTTTTTCTCCTTTTCCTTTTTTTTCTTTTTTTTTTTTGTGTGAGCTCTTTCTCTCTCTCTCTCTCTCTCTCTCTATCTCTCTCTCTCTCTCTCTCTCTCTCTCTCTCTCTCTCTCTCCGTCTCTGCCTCTCCTGCTCAGTCAGTCAGTGCACTTCGCTCATTCGTCTCCCCCCTCCGTCCCCTCCCTTCCTCCCTCCCTTCCTCGCCAAATACCAAAGTGCCACACGTTTGTTGCTAGGAAGAGCTTCCGTCGCCGTAGCAACAGTTGCCAGGCCCTCCAGTCCAACCTCTCCTCACATGACCCCTGGAGGAGGAGGAGGAGGAGGAGGAGGAGGCAGAGTGCCGGCAGACCCGATCATGTGACTCTTCTGTCTCACCGAGCAGGATGAAGTGATTACTGCGATAGAAAAAAAAAAAGAAAAGAAAAAATTAAAGGGACATTCTGTCGTTTTATTTTAACACGTAACAGTTTAACTTTGATTGTTATCTACATGGAGGAAGAGGAGGAAATACTTCATCATTCAGCTGCAGCAGCAGATAGGCACGACTCTTAAAAGGCAGCACACACACACACACACTCACTCACTCACTCACACACAGACAACACACACACACAGAGACACACACACACACACACAGAGACTCACACACACACACCCACACAACTCCACACTTACACACACACAACTCCACACTCTCACACACACAGACACACACACACTCACAGACGCACACACAGACGCACACACACAGACACACACACACACACACACACACACACACATACAGACACACACTCTCACACACAACCACACACTCACAGAGACACAGACACACACACACACACACACACACACACACACACACACACACACACACACACACAGACAGACACACAGACAGACAGACACACACACACAGACAGACACAACCATACACTCACAGACACAGACACACACACACACACACACACACAGACACACACTCACACATACACAACCACACACTCACAGACACCCACTCACACACACACAGACACACACACACACACACACACACACACACACACACACACACACACACACAGACAGACAGACACAACCACACACTCACAGACACACACTCACACACACACACACACACACACACACAGACACACACACACACACACACACACACACAGACACAGACACACACACACACACAGACACACACTCACACACACACACACACACACAGACACAGACACACACACACAACCACATACTCACAGACACACACACACACACACACACACACACACACACACACACACACAACCACATACTCACACACACACACACAGACACAGACACACACACACACACACACACACACACACACACACACACACACACAACCACATACTCACAGACACACACACACACACAGACACAGACACACACACACACTCACAGACACACACACACTCACAGACACACACACACACACACACACACACACACACACACACACACACACACACAACCACATACTCACAGACACACACACACACACAGACACAGACACACACACACACTCACAGACACACACACACTCACAGACACACACACACACACACACACACACACACACACACACACACACTCAGCATATGATGCTCGGTAGTAACCAGATTAAGGATTAGAATCAATAAGGATTCATTTCATCTTTACAGGAAACATAAAGCTCAAAATAAAACGCTGATGTTTAAAAGAGCTTAAAAAAAAGAAAAAAGAGCTCGACTCAGCAGGTTTAAAGTTGAAAGAGCCCGAAGGCTGAAAATTAGGGTAATATTTTATCAAATAGTCACATGATCAGCAGTGGGAACCGACTGATTTAGACTTCTAGAGCAGCAGTGTGGAACTCACCGCACCAGTAAAACCATTATATAATATCCTATAAATAATATATAACGTATTATAACTTATAATAAATCAGCCTGGGAAGATATACTAGGTCCAAGTCCACAGAGGAAACATGTAAGGAGGGATGAAGGGAGGAAGAAGGAAGGAAGGGAGGAAGGGAGAAAGAAGGAAGGAAAGGAGGAAATGAGAAGGAAGGAAGGGAGGAGGAAAGGAAGGAAGGAAGGAAAGGAGGGAGGGAGGGAGGAAAGGAAGGAAGGGAGGAAGGAAGGAAATGAGGATGAAAGAAGGGAACGAGGGATGAAGGAAGGGAGGAAGGAAAGGAGGGAGGAGGGAAGGAAGAAGGAAGGAAAGGGAGGGAGGAAGGAGGGAAGGAAGGGAGGGAGGAAGAAGGAAGGAAGGAAGGAAGGGAGGAAGAAGGAAGGAAAGGAGGAAAGGGAGGAAGAAGGAGGGAGGGAGGAAGGAAGGAAGGGAGGAAGGAAGGAAGGAGGGAGGAAAGGAAGGGAGGGTGGGAGGGAGGAAGGAAGGAAAGAAGGAAATGAGGATGAAGGAAGGGAAGGAAGAAGGAGGAAAGAAGGAAATGAGGATGAAGGAAGGGAAGGGGGGATGAAGGAAGGAAGAAGGAAGGAAGGGAGGGAGGGAGGACAGACGGAAGGAAGGGAGGAAAGAAACCAGTTATCTATAAATCAATTAATCAAAGTTTATTTTTTATAACCAAATAAAATAAAAAATGTGAGGAGGAGTATTAAAAGCAAAACAAAGATAAGAAAAATAGAAAACGTAAATATACGACTGAATTCCCCTTGAAGTAGATTGTCGGTAATGTTTTGGGGACTTTTGCAGCAGTCCAGTTTGATTCTTGTGGTTTTTCTGATTTAAAAGGAGATTTAAAAAAAAAAAAAGGGGAAATAGTTACAAACTCCCCCTCAGCAGCAGCAGCACGTAGTCTCCAGCTCATCAGAACAAGCTCAGATCAGGATGAGTCAGCAGCAGTTATCTCTACGTCGCCTAGGCAACGCTGCAACAGGAATGTGACTAAAAATCAGTCTCTAAGTTTTTAAGAGCAGAAGTTGTTTTTCTTTTTTTTTTTCAACCTTCGTGTCGTCCTCCCGGGTCAAGTTGACCCCGTCTGTTCCTTCTTTCCTTCCTTACTTCCTTCTGTCTGTCCTTCCTCCCTCCCTCCTTTCCTTCCTTCTTTCTTCCTCCCTTCCTTCTTCCCTCCTTCCTTCATCCTCCCTTACTTTCGTTCCGTCTGTCCTTCCTTCCTCCCTCCTTCCTTCTTCCTCCCTTCCTTCCTTTCCTCCTTCCTTCCCTCATTCCTTCCTCCCTCCTTCCTTCATCCTCCCTTCCTTCCTTCCTTCCCTCATTTTCTTCCTTCTTCCTCCTTTCCTTCCTTCCTTCCCTCCTTCCTTCTTTCTCCCTTCCTTCCTTCATCCCTCCTTTTCTTCCTTCCTTCTTCCTTTCCTTCCTTCCTTCCTCCCTCCTTCCTTCTTCCTCCCTTCCTTACTTCATCCCTCCTTTCCTTCCTTCCTTCCTTTCTTCCCTCTTTCCTTCCTCCCTCTTTTCCTTCCTTCTTCCTCCCTTCCTTCCTCCTTTCATTCCTTCCTTCCTTCTTTCCTTCCTCCCTCCTTTCCTTGCTTCCTTCCTTCCTTCTTCTTCCCTTCCTTCTTTGACTCGAGGACAACAGGAGGGTTAAATACTCAAAAAAGTTAGTTCAGAGACACAAAAAAGGAAAATAATCAGACTGTAACTTCATAGATTGTGATGTTTCTTTCTTCATGAGTGATTCATTGTGTCAGCATGTTGACCCTCCGTCTCCTTCCTGGTTCATTTTATGTTCAAAGTGCTGCTTTGGAGAAGTGGAGGCGGCGGCTTTGTTTCTGTTTTAACCAAAAGAAGTGAAAACGTTGCATTGGGAACATAGACTGTATATAAAATGGACGTAACATCCGTGACGTCACCCATTGGTTTGTTGACTGCTGCTTGGAAGCCAATAGTTTCGGATCTGGTGCATGCTGGGAAAAAAAAAAACATGGATTCTACTTATATGGGCATCAGGAGAAGCATGAGGCGCCCTCCTGAACCTGTGAACCAATCAACCTGTCAATCACGACGTAGCCACGCCCTAATGCATACCCTGCTTTATCGTCACATATAAAATCAGGGAGGCCAAAATGTCCCAAATGAACATCATACTGCATTGAAGAAGGCTTTAAACTAGCGATTGAGACCATAAACACATTGTGAAAACGTTTACTGAGGTTAGAAATCAAGTGAGAAGTTGGTGAATTCTCCATTGACTTGTATAGAGACGGAAGTCCTTTTGACACTAAAATGGTCGCCCCCTGGTGGCCTTTTGATAGAATGCAGTTTTAAGTTACTTCCGCGTTGGCCTCATTTCAGAGGACCGGAACTCCCCACGTGATTGGGAAATGAGGCTTTCAGAAGGAATATAATCATCATTAAGCGTGTTTAAACCTCTGAGTGTATGTGTGAGATTATTGAATATCGGCGTCAGTTAACTGTTGGAGGGTCTGAACGAATAAAAATATAACAGGTTGATTATTTTCTCCCCGTCATAAACAACGCTGAGCACTTTGGACATGTGGAGGCAGTGGTGTACTTGCTGCTGTATGAGGCTTTCTGTCTCACACAAAGCAAGAAAATTGAGCCGTATAGCTGTAACTATGGTAACGCTGTTGTTGGTATTTAAAAATGCCGGGTTTGATTCTTGTGTGGGACGGCTCATGACTATTCCAGCGACTCTCTGACCAATCAGTGGCCGGCAGTCTGTTGACGTCACATTTAGTACCGGCTCGGCTCGCTTGGAACCTCGGCAGAGCAGATACTATAAAAGTATCAGGTACCAGGTACTATCCCTGATGGAAACACAAAAAGAACCGAGGCGAGGCGAGCTGGAACTGTTTAGTCCTGAGTCAAAGTAGCTGAGGGCAGCAGTAAAAACCCTCTGTGTCAGATGTATTTCAACACAAGGTGGAGGTGGTTTACAGAAGCTTACAGCTCCTCCTAGTGGCTGGAAGGGAGAATTGCCTTCCAGCAGCTGTAAATGAACCCTTCATACTACAGGACAAAGGTTGAAGTCCCAGCTAATGATTATTTGGTTTTAATGACACATCTTTAAGTAATATGTAATTTCCTTGAGTAATTATTATTATTAAACACACTTAATGTTCGTATCGTCCTCCCGGGACAAATTTACCCCGTCTGTTTTGACTGTTCCTTCTTCCCTCCCTTCCTTCCTTCCGTCTGTCCTTCCTCCCTCCATCCTTCTCTCTTTCTTGCCTACCTTCCTTCTTTCTTTCCTCCATCCCCCTTTCTTCCTTCGTTCCTCCCTCCCTCCTTCTTTCCTTCCGTCCGTCCTTCCTTCCCCCTACCTTCCTTCCTTTTTTCTTCTGTCCTTTCTTCCTTTCCTTCCTTCTTTCCTTTCCTTTCCTCCCTTCCTTCCTCCCTCCTTTCCTTCCTTCCCTCCTTCCTTCTTTCCTTTCCTCCCTTCCTCCTTTCCTTCCTTTCTTCCTCCCTTCCTTCCTTCCTTCTCTCCTTCCTCCCTCCCTCCTTTCCTTCCTTCTTCCTCCCTTCCTTCCTTCTTCCTTCCTTCCTTGACTCGAGGACAACCGGAGGGTTAATTAAAGTTTTTCAGTGGCAAAAAAACAAAAAACGACCACAGCAGAAACAATTATTTGGTTTTAATGACACATTCCTAATTAATATGTCATTTCCTTGATAAATTATTATTATTAAACACACTTAATGTTCATTTGAGCTCCTGATTGTTGTTTTAAGACTTTACTCTCTAATATATCCAAACATGAGCATTGGGAGCAGCTGGTTGAACTTATTTCCTTTTCTTAATAAGTGGTCTAACCTAACCTCTGTCTGCAGGTATCTGTGTAAGCTGTCCGACCAGGAGTTGCGTCAGAGCGCTGCTCGCAACATGGCCGACCTGATGTGGAGCACGGTGAAGGAGCCGCTGGACAGCGCGCTGTGCTTCGACAAGGAGAGCCTCGACCTCGCCTTCAAATACTTCATGTCCCCGACGCTCACCATGAGGCTGGCCGGACTCAGCCAAATCACAGTGAGTCCCCAATAAATGAATATTATCTTTATTGTGTTGTTATGTTACGTATCGTGTAATTTTACGCGTATGGTCGGACCCGAGGAAAAATATTTAAAGCAAGACTGCAGCTAATGTGGATCCTAATAAACTAAACATCAGTCTGTGCTGTACTTTTATTTATCCCTCCTTTTGTCCTCGAGTCAAGGGAGGAAGAAGGAAGGAAAGGAGGAAGGAAGGAAGGAAGGGATGAAGGAAGGAAGGGAGAAGGAAGGGAGGGGGTGAGGAAGGAAGGAAGGAAAGGAGGAAGAAAGGAGGGATGAAGGAAGGAAAGGAGGAAGGAAGGAAGGGAGAAGGAAAGGAGGGGGTGAGGAAGGAAAGGAGGAAAGAAAGAAAGGAGGGAGGGTAAAAGGGAGAAAGGAGGGAGGGAAGAAGGGAGGAAGAAGGAAGGGAAGGAGGGATGGAAGGAAAGGAGGAAGAAGGAAGGAAGGAAGGAAGGGGGAAGAAGGAAGTAAAGGAGGGGGTGAGGAAGGGGAGGAGGGGGGAAGGAAGAAGGGAGGAAGGAAGGAAAGGAGGGATGAACGAAGGAGGGAAGGAAGGGAGGAAGAAGGAAGGAAGTAAGGAAGGAAAGAAGGAACAGTCAAAACAGACGGGGTTAATTTGACACCTAAACATACAATAATAAAATCTTGTGTATATTAGTGAATGTGATGATTTAAAGCACTAAAAATCAACTGCAGTGCTCCATTTATTGCTTTTTATTAATATTATAGAAGCCAATAAAAACTCTGTACTAGGGCTGTGCGATTACCTCTAAATTTCAAATTGTAGATCTCCAATACACGATTAAATCGGCAAGGGGGGGGGTCTTTGGCACGTTTTTTGTTTTTTGTTATAATGACGTTATTTTGAATGTTTTGCAAAAGTGAGCGACACCGCTGCGCTGACAAGCCGGAGACGTGTTGCTCGTCCTCACTTCAAGTCGCTGTCATTAACTTTTAACCTGCAAAGGCGGCAGTGCTGCAACACTGTAGGAATTTATGAAAGCCCTTGTGTGAATATTTCAATAGTTACACCTTAAAACATTATTTATTTGCAATTACTCTCTATTGAACGCCCCCGAAGCGTGAGCAAACGGGCTGCGTCGAGAGAAGAGAAGAAAGTAGATTGTAGGTCTGTTTGTAAACAGGGCTTCTCTAACAGTCATGTATTTCCTCCAGAAACATCTCTTAATGCACAGTAGAGCACCATTTTTATTTATTTAAAAAAAATAAAATAAACAGCAAATCACCTGGCAACCCTCCAATCGCCAATATATACGATTTGATCGCGGATCGTCCCAGCGTTACTTTATACGTTACTTTTGAAGTTTGAACTCCAGCTGTGCTTTTAGATTTAAGGTTTTTAAATAAGCTCGTAGGGAGACGTATGATCGTTTATGTAATGTGTGTGTGTGTGTGTGTGTGTGTGTGTGTGTGTGTGTGTGTGTGTGTGTTTCCTCAGAACCAGCTCCACACCTTCAACGACGTCTGCAACAACGAGTCCCTGGTGTCCGACACAGAAACGTGAGTTAGTTTAAAGACTTTTTATGACTTTAACCTTCGTGTCGTCCTCTCGGGTCAAAGGTCCCTTACTTCCTTCCGTCTGTCGTTCCTCCCTCCCTCCCTCCTTTCCTTCCTTCCTTCTTCCTCCTTCCTTCCTTCATCCCTCCTTTTCTTCCTTCCTTCATCCCTCCTTTCCTTCCTTTATCCCTCCTTTCCTTCCTTCTTCCTCCCTTCCTTCCTTCCTTCCTTTTTCCTCCCTTCACTTCCTCCTTTCCTTCCTCACGCCTCCTTTCCTTCCTTCCTTCCTCACCCTCTCCTTTCCTTCCTTCTTCCTCCCTTCCTTCCTTCATCCCTTCTTTCCTTGCTCCTTTCCTTCCCTCCTTTCCTTCCTCCTTCCTTCCCTCTTTCCTTCCTTCTTCCTTCCCTCTTTCCTTCCTTCCTCCCTTCCTTCCCTCTTTCCTTCCTTCTTCCTTCCCTCTTTCCTTCCTTCCTCCCTTCCTTCCTTGACTCGAGGACAACAGGAGGGTTAAATGAAATCTTGTGACACATAAACCCAGAAAACAAGCAGATGCAGCTTTTTAAATGCACTTTTAAATCACACTTCTCTTCTTTCTGTGTTTTAACTTCTTTCTCTCTCTCTCGCTCTGCTTCGTCCCTGCAGGTCCATAGCGAAGGAACTAGCTGACTGGTTGATCCACAACAACGTAGTGGAGCACATATTTGGACCAAATTTGCACATTGAGGTGAGTGTGAACTTTTTCTCTGCAAATGCAAGACTTCTGAAGTAATTAGGGGAACTTTAAAGAGAAGAAAGACGCTGTGGTAGAGCGAGGTAGAGAGTGAATGAAGAGAAGGAGCGCCGGCAGTGAGAACGACGCTGAATGAGATCAATAAAACATTATTTTCTGATTGTTTCACAGCGGTTACGATCAACAGCACAAATAAACTTACACACACACACACACACACACACACACACACACACACACACACACACACACACACACACACACACACACACACACACACACACACACAAACACACACACACACACACACACACACACACACACATCTCCACTCAACCCTGCAGCTCAGCCTCAAACCTCTGAATCTGAAGCGTGATGTTTAAAAGCTCACAGCAGCGACATTATGCCTGGTTTTAGTTTGTTCAGTGTAAGAAATCAAAGGCTTAATGAGAGATGATCTCTGTATTAACCTTCCTGTTGTCCTCGAGTCAAGGAAGGAAGGAAGGGAGGGAGGAAGAAGGAGGGAAGGAAGAAGGGAGGAAGAAGGAAGGAAAGGAGGGAGGAAGAAGGAAGGAAGGAAGGAAGGAAGGGAGGAAGGAAAGAAAGGAGGGGGTGAGGAAGGAAGGAAGGGTGGGAGGAGGAAGGAAGGGAAGGAGGAATGAAGGAAGGGAGGAAGGAAAGAAAGGAGGGGGTGAGGAAGGAAGGAAGGGTGGGAGGAGGAAGGAAGAAGGAAGGAAAGGAGGGATGAAGGAGGAAGGGAAGGAAGAATGAAGGAAGGAAACGAGGGGGTTCCTTCCTTCTTCCTCCTCCCTCCCTTCCTTCATCCCTCCTTCCCGTCCTTCCTCACCCCCTCCTTTCCTCCCTTCCGTTGTTTTTATTGCAGACTGAGTTTTTTTTCTGTAGTTGCATTGTATTATTTTCCCCTCAGTACTTTAACTTAAACAGAAGAAACTTTGTTCCAGCAAAGCTAATCTGATACTAAAGTGTGTGTGTGTGTGTGTTGTGTGTGGTGTGTGTGTGTGTGTGTGTGTGTGTGTGTGTGTGTGTGTGTGTGTGTGTGTGTGTGTGTGCGTGTGCGTCGTGGCGTGTGCGTGTGCGCGTGTGTGTGTGTCTCTCTCTCTGTGTGTGTGTGTGTGTGTGTGTGTGTGTGTGTGTGTGTGTGTGTGTGTGTGTGTGTGTGTGTGTGTGTGTTTCCAGATCATTAAACAGTGCCAAGTGATCCTGAACTTCTTGGCTGCGGAGGGCCGACTCAGCACGCAGCATGTTGACTGCATCTGGGCTGCAGCTCAGGTACGACAGGAAGTCCCAGCGCACTACACAGCAGCTTCATTACACTCAAACAACACGTTTGTTACCATGACGACGATAACGACGTCATCGTACAGTATCAGCAGAGATGAAAACTTCAGAGTTGGCTGGTTTGACTCACTGAAGTCTTCATACTTTGGGATTCAATTCAAATTCAGATAAAGAATAATTAATTGAACTTTACAATGAAATTCTTACTTTGCTCTCAATTTAAACCTTCCTGTCGTCCTCCCGGGTCAAATTGACCCCGTCTGTTTTGAATGTTCCTTCTTTCCTTCCTTCATTACCTCCTTCCGTCTGTCCTTCCTCCCTCCCTCCTTCTATCTTTCTTTCCTTCCTCTCTCTTTCCTCCCTTCTCCTTCCTCCTCCCTCCCTCCCTCCCTCCTTCTTTCCTTCCCTCCTTCCTTATTTCATTCCTCCCTTCCTTCTTTCCTTCCTCCCTTCCTACTTTCCTTCCTTCCTCTTTACCTTTCGTCCTTCCTTCTTTCCTTCCCTCCTTCCTTATTTCATTCCTCCCTTCCTTCTTTCCTTCCTCCCTTCCTACTTTCCTTCCTTCCTCTTTACCTTTCGTCCTTCCTTCTTTCCTTCCTTCTTTCCCCCTTTCTTCCTTCCTTCCTTTCTTCCTCCCTCCCTTCCATCCTTCCTTCCTCCCTCTTTCCTTCCTTCTTCCTTCTTCCTTCCTTCCTTCCTTCCTTCCTTCCTTCCTTCCTTCTTTCCTTCCTTCCTTCCTTCCTCCCTCCCTCCCTCCTTTCCTTCCTTCTTTCTGTCCTTTCTTCCCTCCTTCCTTCCTTCCTCCCTCCTTTCCTTCCTGTCCTTCCTTCCTTCCCTCCTTCCTTCTTCCCTCCCTCCTTTCCTTCCTTCTTCCATCCTTCTTCCTCCCTCCTTTACTTCCTTCTTCCTTCCTTCCTTCCTTCCTTCCTTCCTTCCTCCCTCCTTTCCTTCCTTCTTCCTGTCCTTCCTTCCTTCCTTCCCTCCCTCATTTCCTTCCATCTTCTTGTCCTTCCTTCCTTCCTCCCTTCCCTCCTTTCCTTCCTTCCTCCCTCCCTTCCTTGACTCGAGGACAACAGGAGGGTTAAAAAAAGAAAAACTAATATGAATATTAATACAATTTAAAAACAGAAAATGTACTTTGCAGCTGTACTTTCAGAATAAGACACTCTTCTTCTTTATGGACTTTGAATTTGATTATTTTGTTTATTAAAATAAGCAAAAAATTAAATTAAGATCAGTTTATTTTCCATCATCATGTAACAGGAAATACTCTCTAATGTTCAGAGATTGTCTATTTCTTTACCATAAACATCATAATTAATAGTTTTTATATTTGTCAAGTTTAACAGCTTCAATAGTATTTCTGATTATATTAAAATATTTTACACACATCTCACTGAAGTGCAAAAAAAAAGTCAACTTTTTTTCCTTTCCTGTTGTAGCTGAAACACTGCAGCCGCTACATCCACGACCTTTTTCCTTCACTCATCAAGAACCTGGACCCGGTTCCTCTCCGCCACGTCCTCAACCTGGTGTCAGGCCTGCACCCCAGCGCACACACCGAGCAGGTACACACACACACACACACACACACACACACATACACACACACACACACACACACACACACACACACGGAGCAGGTACACACACACACACACACACACACACACACACACACACACACACACACACACACACACACACACACGGAGCAGGTACACACACACACTCTCACACTCACAACCTAACAGACATACAGACACACACACACACCGAGCAAGTGCACACTCACAACCTCACACATAACCTCACACACAACCTCACGCACACACACTCTCACACTCACAACTTCACACACACACACACACACACACACACACACACACACACACACACACACACACACACACACAACCACACACAACCACACACTCAGACACACTCACACACACACACACACAAACACACACACACACAACCACACACTCACACACTCACACACACACACACACACACACACACACACACACACACACACACACACACACACACACACACACACACACACACACTCACAAACAACCTCTCTCTCTCACACACTCACACACTCAGACACACTCACACACACACACACATACACTCACACACAACCTCTCACACACACACACACACACAAACTCACTCACTCACACACACAGACACACACACAAACTCACACTGTCACACACACACACATACACACACAACCTCTCTCTCTCTCACACACACACACACACACACCCCCCTCCCTGTAAACATCTGCCCCAGTGTGTATTTGTAAGGTGTGTATTTCCCCTCCTCAGACGCTGTATCTGGCCTCGATGCTCATCAAGGCTCTGTGGAACAACGCTCTGGCAGCCAAAGCTCAGCTCTCCAAGCAGAGCTCCTTCGCCTCGCTGCTCAACACCAACATCCCCATGGGCAACAAGAAAGGTCAGTGTGTTTCCAGCTGCTACTAAATCAATCAAGGCTTTCCTCCTAATACCTGAAACTGACTAAAAAACTACTTAATCACTTGTTAAACTTAGTAAAACTATCTCTGGGCAATAAATCCACCATTTTTAAATTAAGCTGCCTCTTAATACAGTAATTACAGCAGCCTGATTAAATCCAATTGAGCTTTTAGAATCAGGCTACCGTAATTACTGTAGTAGCAGTGCAACTCAATTTTAATGCTCAAATTGAGTAGATTTGAAGGAAGGAAGGGAGGGAGGAAAGACGTTAGGAAAGAGGGAAGGAAGTTAGGAAGGAGGGAAGGAAGGAAAGGAGGAAGGAAGGAAGGAAAGGAGAAAGAAGGAAGGGAAGGAAGGAGGGAAGGGAGGAAGAAGTAAGGAAAGGAGGGATGAAGGAGGGAAATTAGGAAAAAGGAAGGGAAAGAGGGATGAAAGGAAGAAGGAATGAAAAGGATGAAGGAAGGAAAGGGGGAAGGAGAAGAGGAAAGGAGGGGATGAAGGAAGGAAGGATGAAGGAAGGGAGGAAGGAAAGAAGTGATGAAGGAGGGAAGGAAGGTAAGGAGGAAGGAAAGGGAAGGAAGGAAGGAAGAAAGGAAGGGAAGGATGAAGAAGGAAGGAAAGGAGGGAGGAAGAAGGAAGGATAGGAGGGAGGAAGGAAGGAAGGAAAGGAGTGGGTGAGGAAGGAAGGAAGGATGAAGGAAGGAAAGGAGGGATGAAGGGAAGAAGTAATAAATGTAAACTTTTGCTTTAATGTCAGTTTAACTGGAAGAAGATGGCAGAAATCTTTTGGGGAGGATAATAAAGTTACAGATGTCGTGTTATTGTCACTTTATAAACTCAAGCTGCTCAATTATAGCTTAAATAATGTTGTTAGTGAGTTTAATGTGATGAAAGCAGCTTTATAAATCAGATCTAACTCCTTATAGTAACACATCAGGTCAGATTAGCAGTTAGTGACATTTTGTCCCAAAGTCTCTGACTGCTGTTAAAAGTTGTGTAATGTTTGTGTGGAAGGTTTGAGGTTTGATTTCCTTCCAGCAGGAAATCCTCATGCTGTTTTTTTTTTGTTTTTTCGATGGTTCTCACAGTCTGTCGTCTCCTCTCCGGCCTCTCAGGTTCGCCGGCCGCCAGCCCGGACAGCAGCGATAACAGCGACACGCAGCACAGCGGAGGCAGCGACATGGAGATGGATGATCAGATAATGACGGGAAGCAAGAGGAGCCAGCAGAGGCTGTCTGACACAGAGGTACACACACACACACACACACATACACACACACACACACACACACACACACACACATACACACACACTGACACAGAGGTACACACACACACACACACACACACACTGACACAGAGGTATACACACACACTGACACAGAGGTACACACACACTGACACACACACACACACACACACACTGACACACACACACACACACAGAGGTACACACACACAGAGGTACACACACACTGACACACACACACACACACTGACACAGAGGTACACACACACACAGAGGTACACACACACACACACACACACTGACACAGAGGTACACACACACATATATACACACACACACACACACACAGAGACACACACACACACACACACACACACACAGAGGTACACACACACTGACACACACTGACACAGAGGTACACACACACACAGAGGTACACACACACACACACACACACACTGACACAGAGGTACACACACACATATATACACACACACACACACACACAGAGACACACACACACACACACACACACACACAGAGGTACACACACACAGAGGTACACACACACTGACACACACTGACACAGAGGTACACACACACAGAGGTAAACACACACTGACACACACACACACACACACACACACACTGACACAGAGGTACACACACACACACTGACACAGAGGTACACACACACACACACACACACACACACAGAAAGAGACACACACACACACACACAGACACACACACACACAGAAAGACACACACACACACACACACGCACAAAGACACACACACACACGCAGAAAGACACACATACACACACACACAGAAAGACACATACACACACACAGAAAGACACACATACACACACACATGTACAAAGACACGCAGAAAGACACACACACACACACATACACACACGCAGAAAGTCACACACGCACGCAGAAAGACACACATACACACACACACACACAGCCACACACACGCATACTTACACACTCAGACACCCACACATGCACACACACATTTTTCTTTATATCTTTGTGATGATTCGTTGTGTATTTCTGAGCCTGATTCCTAAAAGCTTTAAACCCAATTTTAACTTTAACCTTAAACAAAGTCTTAACCAGTAAATTGCCCTTTGAAGTTGTGAGGACTTGGTTCCCACAAAGATACAAAAACACACACACACACACACACACACACACACACACGCTGAGACTCTTGGGTTGGATCCTGTAATTTCTGTTGTTTATTTTTTGAAACATTTTTCTCTGGTTTGTCATCGAGGCGAACGGACGTATTCAGAGTTTCAATAACAATATAAAACTATAAAGTCAAAGATGCAGAAATGAGAACAGAGTCAATTAAAAAGGAGCAAAAATGTTATATATGATGGGAAATTAAAAAATACTAATAATATGTAAAATAGTACTTTAGTAAAAGTAGCTAAAAATAGAATAAATACAAATTATACAATCAAGTAAGATGTGAGATTTTAAAAGAAGTTGCTTTAGTGTGAAAATGATAGAAAAGTGAGTTAAATGCAAAAGTGAAGAGGTAAGTTTTTAGCTTTGTCCTCGAGTCAAGGAAGGAAAGGAGGAAGACGGAAGGGAGGAAGGAAAGGAGGGAGGAAGGAAGGAAAGGAGGGCGGAAAGGAGGGAGGGAAGGAAGGGAGGAAGAAGGAAGGAAAGGAGGGCGGAAGGAAGGAAAGGAGGGAGGGAATGAGGAAGAAGGAAGGGAGGAAGGAGGGAGGAAAGAAAGAAGGAAGGAAAGGAGGTAGGACAGAAGGAAGTGAGGAAGGAAGGAAAGGAGGGAGGAAGGAAGGGAGGACAGAAAGAAGGATTGAAAGGAGGGAGGAAAGAAGGAAGGGAGGAGGGAAGGAAGGAAGAGAGGAATAAGGAAGGAAAGAAGGGAGGAAGAAGGAAGGAAGGGAGGGAGGAAGGAAGGGAAGGGGGGGAGGGAGGAAGGAAAGGAGGGAGGAAGAAGGAAGGGAGGAAAGAAGGACAGAAGGAAAGAAAGGAGGGAGGGAGGAAAGAAGGAACAGTCAAAACAGACGGAGTCAGTTTGACCCGGGAGGACGACAGAAAGGTTAACAGTAGTTTGTTGCATAGTTTTGGGTTTTATCTCGTAGCTCATCTATCGTGAACTATCTGAACGTCTGTCTAACTGACGGCTCGATGCTGTTCAAACACACTCAGACCACAAAGTTTCCAAACAGACCAAATTCCTCCGGCTCAGTCATGCAGAAAACATTTAGATTATTTATATATCGCTTTATTGTCATGGAAAGTTGCAGCATTAACGAAGCATTGAAGAAGCTAAGAGAAAGAAATATAATAAGGTTCATTTCAAAGTGCTTTACAAGGCAGCAGAAAGTTTGAAAGTACAGGATAAAACTGTGCCATAAAACAGACATAAAAACAGGGGATCGATAAAGGAAACATATATATATATAAAAGATAGAACTCAGAATCAGGAAAGTCTCTAATAAAAGTGTTTTTAAGAAGAGATATAAAAGACGTTCCAGAGCCTCGAGGCTTAAACACACTGTAGGTGATAAAATATTTAATATGTATCATTCTTTTGTGGTTACCTCTCTTCTTTCTTTCTTTCTTTCTTTCTTTCTTTCTTTCTTTCTTTCTTTCTTTCTTTCTCTTTCTCTTTTCTTCCTTCCTTTCTTTTTCTTTATTTCCTCCTACTTCTTGTTCTTTCTTTCTCTTCTTCGTTCTTTTTCTTTCTTTCTTTCTTTCTTTCTTTCTTTCTTTCTTTCTTTCTTTCTTTCTTTCTTTCTTTCTTTCTTTCAAAATCGGTCTTTCTTTCTTTCTTTCTTTCTCTTCTTCATCCTTTCTCGGTCTTTCTTTCTTTCTCTTCTTCATCCTTTCTTTCTTTCCTTCTTTCCTCCTACTTGTTCTTTCTTTCTCTTTCCATCCTTTTTCTTTCTTTCTTTCTTTCTTTCTTTCTTCCTTTCTTTCTTTCTTTCTTTCTGTCTTTCTCTCTAGGTGGATAAAACATGTAATATGTATCATTCTTTTGTGGTTTTCAGGAGCATTCAGTCTTTTGGTAAAAAAAAAATGGTGCAAATGTCATTTCAAATGATATAAAACCAACAAAAATACTAAATGTACATTTTAACAAACCTGATGCTGCTTTTAACCTTCATGTCGTCCTCCCCGTCTGTTTTGACTGTTCCTTCTTTCCTCCCTCCTTTCCTTCCTTCTTCCTCCCTCCCTTCCTTCCTTCCTCACCCCCTCCTTTCCTTCCTTCTTCCTCCCTCCCTTCCTTCCTTCCCTCTTTCCTTCTTTCTTCCTCCCTTCCTTCTTTCATCCCTCCTTTCCTTCCTTCCTTCTCCCTCCTTTCCTTCCTTCCTTCCTTCCTTCCTCCTTTCCTTCCTTCCTTCCCTCCTTTCCTTCCTTCTTCCTCCCTTCCTCCCCTCCTTCCTTCCCTCTTTCCTTCCTCCCTCCCTTCCTTCCTTCTTCTTCCCTTCCTTCCATGATCATGATCCATGATTGAAAGCAGCAGACGTTCACCATGAATTGAATAAAACTTTATTTATCTGCAGGTCCACATCAACAAAAACAACATAACACACCAGTCAATCCAACAACAAGACAGTTGTATAAATATATTCAGGGTTAAAACGATTTCCTTCCTTCTTCCTCCCTCCCTTCCTTCCTCACCCCCTCCTTTCCTTCCTTCTTCCTCCTTTCCTTCCTTCTTCCTCCTTTCCTTCCTCCCTCCCTCCCTTCCTTCCTTCCTTCCCTCCTTCCTTCTACCTCCCTTCCTTCCCTCCTTCCTTCCTCCCTCTCCTTCCTTCTTCCTCCCTCCCTTCCTTCCTTCCTTCCTCACCCCCTCCTTTCCTTCCTTCTTCCTCCTTTCCTTCCTTCCTTCCCTACTTCCTTCTTCCTCCCTTCCTTCTTTCATCCCTCCTTTCCTTCCTTCTTCCTCCTTTCCTTTCTTCCATGATCATGATCCATGATTGAAAGCAGCAGACGTTCACCATGAATTGAATGAAACTTTATTTATAGACACATCCGCAAGTCACATAAAACACCAGTCGATCCAACAACAAGACAGTTTAAATATATTCAGGGTTAAATCAGACTCAGACCTGCGTTCCACCATGATTTTAATGTTCCTTCCTTCTGGTGTTTCAGGAGTCGATGCAGGGCAGCTCCGATGAGACGGCCAACAGCGTGGAGGAAGGCAGCAGCGGTCCGGGCAGCAGCAGCGGCCGCAGCGAAGCCTCCAGCAACGAGGCGGCCTCCAGCAGAGCCAGCCAATCAGCCGGCAGCCCCGGCAGCGAGATGCACTCCGACGACATGGCCGACAGCGAGGTGCTAAAGGAGGAGGAGGAGGATGATGAAGAGGAAGACGACGACGAGGATGATGATGATGACGATGATGATGATGACGAGGGGAAACCGGTCGGCTGCTGAAGGCGGGCAGCAGAAGGAGCCGCGGGAGCAGGCGGAGTCCAGGAAGAGGAAGGCGGGGGAGGCGCTCGGCGAGGGTCCGAGTCAGGGGGCGGGGCCAAGCTGCTCCGGGGGCGGGGCCAAATCGAAAGTCCTCCCCTTTAACCCCGACGCTTCCGCCGTCATGGTAACGGCGGCGACGTCGCTGGAGGGCCGGATGAGGATGTTGGACGCGTGCTCGGCATCGTCATCCGCTCGGCCCGAGGGGGCGGAGCCTCAGCAGCAGCAGGCGGACATCGGTCCCTCGCAGATGGTCCAGGGGCCGCAGGAGCCGCCCTGCCTGCCGCGGCCCGGAGACTTCCTGGGAGAGGCGATGGGCAGCGAGCTGTTTAACTGCCGGCGCTTCATCGGCCCGCAGCACCACCACCATCATCATCATCATCACCATCACCATCATGAAGGGTAAACATCTTTAACTTCCTGTCCAAACACTAAAAAAAAACATAAATTATAGTCCGTCTGATGTTTTAATTTTAGTTCACAAGAAACTAGTAGAAGTAGGGAAGGAAGGAAAGAAGGGAGGAAGAGGAAGGAAGGAGGAAGGGAGGAAGAAGGAAGGAAAGGAGGGAGGGAGGAAAGAAGAAGGAAGGAGGGAGGGAGTGTAAAGTTGGAATGAAGTTAGCCAAAAAGGTCTAACACAGAATCTGATGATAATTTATACTTTATGATTTATTAACAGTCAAAATTGACCAGAGGAGACAAAAGTTTCACACTGTGATAAATCTGCTTGATTGATCTTTAAATTAATCTCCTCTCCTCTCCTCTCCTCTCCTCTCTTCTCCTCTCCTTCTCCTCTCCTCTCCTCTCCTCTCCTTCTCCTCTCCTCTCCTCTCCTCTCCTCTCCTCTCTTCTCCTCTCTTCTCCTCTCCTCTCCTCTCCTCTCCTCTCCTCTCCTCTCCTCTCCTCTCCTCTCCTCAGCCCGATGGTGGAAGACATGCTGAGCGCCGACGACGTCAGCTGCAGCAGCTCGCAGGTCAGCGCCAAATCCGAGAAGAACATGGCCGACTTCGACGGTGAGGAGTCCGGCTGCGAGGAGGAGCTGGTTCAGATCAACTCACACGCTGAACTCAGCTCTCACCTGCAGCAGCATCTCCCCAACCTGGCCTCCATCTACCACGAGCACCTGGTGCAAGGTGAGACAGCCGGGGCCCCGAACAGCTGGAGTATAGGGCCATACTAAGAGGAATTATTCTCGCAATATTACGACTTTAATCTCGCAATATTACGACTTTATTCTCGCAGTGTTACGACTTTATTCTCGTAATGTTACGACTTTATTCTCGCGATATTACGACTTTATTCTCCTGATATTACGACTTTATTCTCGCAATGTTACGACCTTATTCTCGCAATGTTACGACTTTATTCTCGTGATATTACGACTTTATTCTCCTAATATTACGACTTTATTCTCTTAATGTTACGACTTTATTCTCGCAATATTACGACTTCATTCTCGTAATGTTACGACTTTATTCTCTTAATGTCACGACTTTATTCGTGCAATATTACGACTTCATTCTCGTAATATTACGACTTTATTCTCGTAATATTACGACTTTATTCTTGCAATGTTACGACTTTATTCTTGCAATATTCTCGCAATGTTACGACTTTATTCTCGCAATATAACGACTTTATTCTCGTAATATCCAAAAAAAAAAAAGTTCTCTTAGTCTGGCCCTAACACTCCGTCGTACTGAACAGATGGAATTACTTTATTTTAACTCATCACTGGTTTTTGTGGTAAATCCATAAAACTGACTTTGAGTCTCAAATCACAGACGTACCAAATCATCACAGACTGTTAAATGAACCCAATAAACCTGCTGATGGCTTATATGTAATAATAATATAGTGGAGCTTTGTGTAAAAAACTTTTGAAACACACTGATTTACTCAGAATATTAAGTGTAAGTACAGAAGAAGAGATTATAGACACATGATTATAATAAAAGTCAACCAGTAAAACCAGAATAAGTGAAGCTAATTGTGTGAAATGCTCTTTATTCTCTCTTCTCTCCTCTCTTCTCTCTCTCTCTCTTTCTTCTCCTCTCTCTCGCTCTCTCTTCTCTTCTCTTCTCTCTCCTCTCTTTCTTCTCGTCTGCAGGTCCAGCTGTTCATAAGCATCAGTACTCCAGCAGCCACGCTGTGACCGACATCAACCTGGACAACGTGTGTAAGAAAGGCAACACGCTGCTGTGGGACCTGGTGCAGGACGAGGACGCGGTACGACTCTGCGTTCTTTATGTTCACGTGTTTTATTTTAAGAGCAAAAACAATCAGATATCGATGTATCGGCCGATAATGTTTAATGTACAGAATATTTTCTTCCGTCCTCTTTCTTTGCTCCCTCCTGCTTCCATACTTCTTTCCTCACTTCCTTCCTTCCTTCCTCCTTTCCTTCCTTCTCTCCTTACTCCTTTCCTTCCTTCCTTCCTCCTTTCCTCTATCCTTCCTTCCTTTATTCCTTCCTTCCTCATTCCTTCCTTCATTCTTTCCTTTATTCCTTCCTTCCTTCTTTCCTTTCTTCCTTCCTTCCTCCCTCCCTCCCTCCCTCCCTCCGTCCCTCCCTCCCTCCTTTCCTTCCTTCTCTCCTTACTCCTTTCCTTCCCCCTTTCCTTCCTTCCTTCCTTCCTTCCTTCCTTCCTTCCTTCCTTCCTTCCTTCCTTCCTCATTCCTTCCTTCCTTCATTCCTCCCTTCCTCATTCTTTCCTTCCTTCTTTCCTTTCTTCCTTCTTTCATTCCTCCCTCCCTCCTTCCTTTCCTTCCTTCTTTCCTCACTTCCTTCCTTCCTTCCTCCTTACTCCTTTCCTTCCTTCTCTCCTTACTCCCTTCCTTCCTTCCTTCCTTCATTCTTTCCTTCCTTCTGTCCTTTCTTCCTTCCTTCCTTCTTTCCTTTCTTCCTTCTTTCGTCCCTCCCTCCTTTCCTTCCTTCTCTCCTTACTCCTTTCCTTCCTTCTCTCCTTACTCCTTTCCTTCATTCCTTCCTTCCCCCTTTCCTTCCTTTTCTCCTTACTCCTTTCCTTCCTTCCTTCCTCCTTTCCTCTATCCTTCCTTCCTTTATTCCTTCCTTCCTCATTCCTTCCTTCATTCTTTCCTTTATTCCTTCCTTCCTTCTTTCCTTTCTTCCTTCCTTCCTTCCTCCCTCCCTCCCTCCCTCCCTCCTTTCCTTCCTTCTCTCCTTACTCCTTTCCTTCCCCCTTTCCTTCCTTCCTTCCTTCCTTCCTTCCTTCCTTCCTTCCTTCCTCATTCCTTCCTTCCTTCATTCCTCCCTTCCTCATTCTTTCCTTCCTTCTTTCCTTTCTTCCTTCTTTCATTCCTCCCTCCCTCCCTCCTTCTTTCCTTCCTTCTTTCCTCACTTACTTCCTTCCTTCCTCCTTTCCTTCTTTCTCTCCTTACTCCTTTCCTTCCTTCTCTCCTTACTCCCTTCCTTCCTTCCTTCCTTCATTCTTTCCTTCCTTCTGTCCTTTCTTCCTTCCTTCCTTCTTTCCTTTCTTCCTTCTTTCCTCCCTCCCTCCTTTCCTTCCTTCTCTCCTTACTCCTTTCCTTCCTTCTCTCCTTACTCCTTTCCTTCCTTCCTTCCTTCCCCCTTTCCTTCATTCTCTCTTTACTCATTTCCTTCCTTCCTTCCTTCCTTCCTTCCTTCCTTGACCTGAGGACAACAGGAGGGTTAAAAACAGACCTGAGTGTTAATGATTAAACCTTCCATGCGTGTTTTTTTAGATCCACTTGTCCGAGGGTTTGATTAATGAAGCGGAGAAGCTGCTTTGCTCGCTCGTCTGCTGGTTCACCGACCGCCAGATCCGCATGCGCTTCATTGAGGGTTGCCTTGACACCTGGCTCATCACAGGTGAGTCCCCTAAAAACAAGGAAACAAGGAAACACTTAGCAACAAAATCACATTTCCTGGAACACTTTAATTACATTTATCTCCTTTTTTGAATAGTTTTAATCTTTGCTTTCTTCTTTATTTGATATGTTTTACTCATTAAATTGGTTTTAAACTTTTACTTACGTTATGATTTCCTTCCTTCAGGTCTGTTGTGGTCTCCTTGCGTTTACTACCGAAGCTTTTTGGCACTTTCCAGCAGTTTGGCTCCAGCTACGACACTCACTGGATCACCATGTAAGTCACATATCCTCTCTGCTCTTTTATTTCATCAGTTCATTCTTTGATCTTCTTTTTCTGCAACAAAATCTCTTAAAAGTAAAAAAATAAAGCTTTTAAAAGGGTCTTAAATTACGTTTTTTTTTTTATAGTCAAGGTCTAAAAAATGTGTTAAAGGTGTTTAATTGTATTTGAGCGTAATTATATTTTTTCAGTTTACGTTATTTATCATTATTATCATTATTTTCTCCCTTTCAACCCACTACAACAGTAAAATCTTGCTTTTACATTATTATTATTATTATATGTATCATAATATATTATATATAAGTACAACAGTCACATGTGGTAATGCAGACTATTACTGAAGCTTTACACAGAATAAATACATAAAGGTATCCATATATATAAATGATAATATATAATGGGGCAATAAGTCAATATTATATCTATTGTGATATTTTATAGATATCGTCTTAGATTTTAAATATTATAATATCATGATGTGGAATAAGTGACTTTTTGCTGCTTTAACCCTCCTGTTGTCCTCGAGTCAAGGAAGGAAGGAAGGAGGAAGGAAGGAGGAAAGGAAGGGAGGAAGGAGGAAGGAAAGGAGGGAGGAAGAAGGAAGGGAGAAAAGGAAATGAGGGAGGAAGAAGGAAGGAAAGGAGGGAGGAAAGGGAAGGGAGGAAGGAGGAAAGGAGGGAGGAAGGAAGGAAAGCAGGGAGGAAGAAGGAAGGGAGGAAAGTAAAGGAGGGAGGAAGAAGGAAGGGAGGAAAGGAAAGGAGGGAGGAAAGAAAGACAAGGAGGGAGGGAGGGAGGAAGGACAGACGGAAGGAAGGGAGGGAGGAAAGAAGGACAAGGAGGGAGGGAGGGAGGAAGGAAGGGAGGGAGGAAAGAAGGAACATAAAAATAAGAAGTAAAAGAAACATACATAATATAAATACTAACTGTAAAATAAATATTAAAAGTTAAATTAAATATTAAGTATTAAGTGTTTATTGAACATCGATATCGAGGTGAAAACATATCATGATATTTGATTTTGTCCATATCGCTCAGCTCTACTGCTCCTTTATTTCATCAGTTAATTCTTTGAGCTTCTTCTGCAAAATATAGGCCGTCCATATAAAGGTAAAAGTGATGAGTGAAATGAAAAGGAAGCAGCCTTTAACCTTCTACTGTTGTTGTTGTTGTTGTTGTTTGTGTGTCAGGTGGGCGGAGAAGGAGCTGCACATGATGAAACTGTTCTTCGACAACCTGCAGCACTACATTCAGGAAGTCAGAGAACAGCGGCACAAGTTTGCACTGTGAGTCTTTTAGACTAGATTAACAGTCACATGTCACGATGTCATCTCCTTAAGGTGGTATTACATAAATACTCAGCTCCTCGTGTATATTTCATACAAACTACGATACCGATATTTGCAGGCTTTTTACACCAAAACTGTTAATTAACAGCATAACATATCTCCTATTGTTGAATTAACACATTATGCCTAATTTTATTGTGATGCTCCACTGGATGCAAACATAAATGCAACATGGCTTTCACATGTAAACACTGTCTGTGCAAAATAAGAGAACAACTTCAATTTAAGTTATGGAAAAAAGTGCCAATATGATCACACTTGGAAATAGTTCCAAACCACAGATATGACGTCATGCACCGGGCGAGCTAGCTTGTTAGCCACGGTTAGCGACCCACGAGTCTAGCATGTTGTTGTTGTTGTTATATGTCATCAAGCGTGCCGGTAAACGTCCCATGCTGCGTTCATGCAGAAGCCTACAGAACAAACATCGGTTATAAAAACTGATACTTCCGGATATTACATTTATAAGTAAATATCAGAGGACCGACATCCCTAATTTTTACCAATGAAAAGTTTTTTTTAAATTTAAATTCGTGCACAAGAGGAGAAACATTACATACATACATTTACTTGCAGGAGAGTTCTGAGTTTTAGCTAAATCATGTTTTTACTGCTACTGACACATGTTTTGTTTGTTTTTGTTTATTTATTTACAGGTACAGCCATAGTGCGGAGGTCCAGGTGCGTCTGCAGTTCCTCACCTGCGTCTTCTCCACGCTGGGCTCTCCGGATCACTTCAGTAAGATTCAGCTTCGTTTATTCAGCCGACCAGAATAATAATAATGATTTATTGATTTTCAAGTGTAAACAAACCTGCTTCATGCTGCTTTTAATGTTGACTCAGAAAACTGAAGATGGAGAATATCCGAGAGGGTTAGGGTTAGTTTCACAAGGCAGCAAAATACACACATCCTAAAATAATTACGCTTTTTAAAGAGAACAAATAAAAGTAATTAAATGAGTAAAAAACATTTAAACATTTAGGAAAATAAGCAATAATAGACAAATCATATTTAAAGGAGATAAAAAGCAATTTAAGGAAAGTTAAAAGTCATAATAAACACTTTGTAGTTTACACTGAGATTGAGGACAGATGGAAGGAAAGAAGGAAAAGAAGACAAAAAGGAAGGAAGGAAAGATGGAAGGAAGGAAGGACAGATGGAAGGAAAGAAGGAAAAGAAGACAGGAAGGAAGGAAAAAAAGACAGGAAGGAAGGAAGGAAGGAAAGATGGAAGGAAGGAAGGACAGATGGAAGGAAATAAGGAAAAGAAGACGGGAAGGAAGGAAAAAAAGACAGGAAGGAAGGAAGGAAAGATGGAAGGAAGGAAGGACAGATGGAAGGAAATAAGGAAAAGAAGACGGGAAGGAAGGAAAAAAGATATGACGGAAGGAAATGAAGACAAGAAGGAAGGAAGGAAGGAAAGAAGGAAGGAAGGACAGATGGAAGGAAAGAAGGAAAGATGGAAGGAAAGAAGGAAAAGAAGACAGGAAGGAAAGAGGGCCGGATTGGACCCCTTGGCTGGCCGGTTCTGGCCCACGGGCCGCATGTTTGACCCCCCCCCTGGGTTAAAGTCACTTCTGAAACATACAGGAAGCTAAAACTGGACTCGTGTGTTCTCTCCTCGAGCTGAATGAGCTCTAAAAGAGTCAGCTGGAGTTAAAGTGTGTATTCTGTGTCTGGATGATGATGAACTCTCTCTCTCTGTCCCCCCCCCCCCTCAGGACTGAGTCTGGAGCAGGTGGACATCCTGTGGCACTGCCTGGTGGAGGACGCTGAGTGCTACGACGACGCGCTGCACTGGTTCCTCAATCAGGTCCGCAGCAAAGACCAGCATGCGATGGGAATGGAGACATACAAACACCTCTTCCTGGAGAAGGTAGGGACGCACATCTGGGAACATCTGGGAACATCTGGGAAGTTATGTTGGAAGGTTTTGTTCTTCAGGGGTCAGCAGTTAGATTCAATGATGGAAACAGGTTTATATGTTTATTTTATTTTAATGTATTTAAGAATAAAAAAAGATACGGCCCACTTTCCTTCCTGTCTTCTTTCCTTCCTCCCTTCCTTCCATCTGTCCTTCCTTTCTTTCTTTCTTTCCTTCCTTGCTTCGTGTCTTCTCTTCCTTCCATCTTTCCTTTGTCTTCTCTTCCTTCCTGCCTTTTCTTCCGTCTGTCCTTTCTTTCTTTTTCTTTCTTTCCAGTCTTCTCTTCCTTCCTTCCATCTTTTCCTCCTCCCTTTCTTCCTTCCATCTGTCCTTTCTTTTTTCTTTCTTTCCTGTATTCTCTTCCTTCCTTCCATCTTTCCTTTGTGTCTTCTCTTCCTTCCTCCCTTCCTTCCTCCCTTCCTTCCATCTGTCCTTCCTTCCTTTCTTCCTTTATGGAGGTAAATAATGCTGTTTTAAGGTGTGACGCTGTGGTTAATGTCTAGTTTACTTGATCAGAACTATGTAAAGATCATGGTTTGGGTTCAAATGATCATTAAAGATATGCAACCTTTGCTGTCATGGCAACAGTGAATACCATCATTAATTGACATGAGAAAGATTAGAGTTTCTAAATGTCGGTTTTGGTTATTTTTCGATTAATTGCCCAGCCCTAGTGTTAACGTCTCTGTGTGTGTGTGTGTGTGTGTGTGTGTGTGTGTTAACGTCTCTGTGTGTGTGTGTGTGTTAATGTCTCCTTGTGTGTGTGTGTGTGTGTGTGTGTGTGTGTGTGTGTGTGTGTGTGTGTGTGTGTGTGTGTGTGTGTGTGTGTGTGTGTGTTATAAAATCTCCTTGTATGTATGTGTGTGTGTGTTATAACATCTCCTTGTGTGTCTCCAGATGCCTCAGCTGAAGCCGGAGACCATCAGCATGACGGGTCTCAACCTCTTCCAGCATCTGTGTAATCTGGCTCGGCTCGCCACCAGCGCTCTGGACAACGCCTCCAGCTGTGAGGTATCAAACCTTTCTGACTCACACCAGTAGAACCAGTAGAACCAGTAAGACCAGTAAGACCAGTAAGATGGGGGGGTTATTAACTCTCCGTGCTTTGTGTGTGCAGCTGTGTGGGATGGACCAGCTGTGGGGAATCGCTCTCAGAGCTCAGTCCGCTGACATCAGCCGAGCAGCCATCCAGTACATCAACTCCTACTACATCAACGGTCAGTGAGTCTCTGTTGTCATGGATACACGGTTAATGACACACTGAGTCTCTGTTGTCATGGATACACGGTTAATGACACACTGAGTCTCTGTTGTCATGGATACACGGTTAATGACACACTGAGTCTCTGTTGTCATGGATACACGGTTAATGACACACTGAGTCTCTGTTGTCATGGATACACGGTTAATGACACACTGAGTCTCTGTTGTCATGGATACACGGTCAATGACACTCTGAGTCTCTGTTGTCATGGAAACACGGTTAATGACACACTGAGTCTCTGTTGTCATGGATACACGGTTAATGACACACTGAGTCCCTGTTGTCATGGATACACGGTTAATGACACTCTGAGTCTCTGTTGTCATGGAAACACGGTTAATGACACACTGAGTCTCTGTTGTCATGGATACACGGTTAATGACACACTGAGTCTCTGTTGTCATGGATACACGGTTAATGACACTCTGAGTCTCTGTTGTCATGGATACACGGTTAATGACACTCTGAGTCTCTGTTGTCATGGATACACGGTTAATGACACACTGAGTCTCTGTTGTCATGGATACACGGTTAATGACACACTGAGTCTCTGTTATCATGGATACACGGTTAATGACACACTGAGTCTCTGTTGTCATGGAAACACGGTTACTGACACACTGAGTCTCTGTTGTCATGGAAACACGGTTACTGACACTCTGAGAGCAGAGAGGAAGAGACACAAGATAGGAAATCACAGTATGAGAAACATGTTAGTTTCTGTTTGAGTGAATCTTGATATTTGAATAATTTCAGGTAAATTAAACATTAAAGGAAACAACAGAATATTTGCTTTGATTACGTAATGAAATATAATACTGTATAATAAGATACAATTCAATATACTACACTAATACTATACTATATTTACTATATATACTAATACTATAGTTTACTATACTAATAGTATACTTATATTGTACTATACTACATTTATACTATTCTTATACTTATACTGTACTATAAGATAAGTAGTACTTTATTATATTATACTAATACAATACTATTCTACACTATACTTTTATATATACTAAACTAATACTATACTTATACTAAATTATGCTAAACTCATAATATACTTATACTATACTTTACTACACTACACTATATTATATTATACTATACTAATACTACACTATACTATATTATACTTATACTCAACTCAACTCAACTTTATTTATAAAGCACTTTAAAACAACCACAGCTGAAACAAGGTGCTGTACACAAATAAATAAAACAACACAGGAACATAAAACAATTATTATTATTATTAAATACTATATTTATATTATACAACACTACACTAATACTAATACAATGATGTAGTATAGATGTTTAATTAAAGCTAAACTAAAAAATAGGTTTAAAAAAAGGTTAAAAAGACGAAAGAAACAAACAAAAAAATGTATTGTTTATTTTTTTAACTCAAAAGAAAAGATGAGTCTAAAGTTTTGAGTGTGTGTGTGTGTGTGTGTGTGTGTGTGTGTGTGTGTGTGTGTGTGTGTGTGTGTGTGTGTGTGTGTGTGTGTGTGTGTGTGTGTGTGTGTGTGTGTGTGTGTGTGTGCAGCCGGTAAGACGGGCCTGGAGAAGGAGCAGGAGTTCATCAGGAAGTGTATGGAGAGTCTGTTGATGGCTTCGGCCAATCTGGAGAAAGACGCTCACTCCAGTCTGACCAGTATAGAGAGAGGACTGCTGATGCTGAAGACTCACCTGGAGGCCTTCAGACGCAGGTAACACACACACACACACACACACACACACACACACACATTCACATATAAAAACACACACATATACACACACACACATATACATACATATACACACACACACACACACTCACACACACACGCGTATATACACACATACAGACACACACACATATACATACATATACAGACACACACACACACACACACACTCACACACACACACACACACACACACACACACGTATATACACACAGACACACACATACACACGCACATATATACACACACACACACACATATATACACACACACACACACATACACACACACACACACACACACACATATATATATATACACACACACACACACACACACACACACACACACTCACACACTCATATAAACACACACATACACACACTCACTCTCACACACACACACACACACACACACACATAAACACACACACACTCATAAACACACACATACACACACTCACTCTCACACACACACACACACACACACACACATACACACACTCATTTGCTGATCCACACTCATTCACTCACACACACTTTAATACGATATTAAAACCTATTCAGACTCACATGAAACCCATTAAACCCATTACTCACATTAATCCGATCTCCGTCTCCGTCTCCTCTCAGGTTCGCCTACCACCTTCGTCAGTGGCAGATCGAGGGAACGGGGATCAGCAGCCACCTGAAGGCTCTGAGTGATAAACAGTCTCTGCCGCTCAGGATCGTCTGTCAGCCGGCCGGCCTGCCGGACAAGGTGAGCCGTCCGTCACGTTAGTTAGTCATGTGACACGACGATATACTACAGGAGGAACTTATCTCCTTACTTTCTTCCTCATGATCATAATAAGCTTTAAAAATGGTTCATCTCTATATTAAATAATGAATGTGTGATTAAAGCAAGTTTGTGTTGAAGCTTTATTATAATATCTTTAACCTTCCTGTCGTCCTCCCGGGTCTGTTTTGACTGTTCCTTCTTTCCTCCCTTCTTTCCTTCTTTCCTTCCTCCTTCCTTCCTCTTTTCCTTTCTCCCTCCCTCCCTCCCTCCTACCTTCCTTTATTCCTTCTTTCCTCCATCCTTCCTTCCTTCCTTTCCTTTCCTTTCTCCATTCCTTCTTTCCTTTCCTTCCTTCTTTCCTCCTTTCCTTCCTTCTTCGTCCCTTGTTCAGGGTCAAATTTAACACATATTTACATCTGAGAGCTTTAAAAACAAACTAAATACTTTTTAATTTTAGCCTGACTTCTCTTAAAGTGACCCAGAATAAACAAAAAATGCACTTTTGACCCTTATTTATTCACAAATTCAACAAATACTGTTACAAACTTCACATTTAATACAATGAATGTTTGTTTCTCCATAAAGACAAAGTGTTAAAACTGAATAAAAGCTTCATTAAAGGGTTAATCTCTGTTTATCTGAGACTATAGAGACTCATTATACTGTAGATGGTCTGATTATAAACACTGTGTGAGGGTTAAAATAACTAATATCATGATTATTATTATTATTATTTTCCAGATGACTATTGAGATGTATCCTAGCGACCAGGTGGCAGACCTGCGAGCCGAGGTGACTCACTGGTACGAGAACCTGCAGAAGGAGCAGATGAACCAGCAGGCTCAGCTGCAGGAGTTCGGCCAGAGCAGCCGGCAGCCGGCAGACTTTCCAGGTTAACATCAAAAAATAAACCTTTTATTGGTGATGTCATCAGTCTTTAGTTGAGCTGCTGTGTGTGAGGTCTGACGCTGTGTGTTTTGTCCTGCAGGTGGTTTGATGGGACCGGTCAGGATGATCTCATCTGGTCACGAACTGACAACCGACTACGACGAGAAGACGCTGCATGAGCTCGGCTTTAAAGACATGCAGGTGACCACTGGGTTTAATAATGATAATAACTTTATTATATATTATTATTATATATGCCAAAATGTAATAAACGCTCCACATCATCACTTCAAACATCATAATCTCAGAGGTAGAATTTTAAAATAATGCTGAGTTTATATTTTTTAACACTTAAACATTGTTCATGTTTACATTTGAAAGCTGTAAAAACACCATATACACATTTCTTTAAGCCGGACTTTCCCCTAACCCTCCTGTTGTCCTCGAGTCAAGGGAGGGAGGAAGGAAAGGAGGGGGTGAGGAAGGAAGGGATGAAGAAGGAAGGAAGGGAGGGAGGAAGAAGGAAGGAAGGAAAGGAGGGATGAAGGAAGGAAAGGAGGGATGAAGGAAGGAACGGAGGGGGTGTGGAAGGAAGGAAGGGATGAAGAAGGAAGGAAGGGAGGGAGGAAGAAGGAAGGAAGGAAAGGAGGGATGAAGGAAGGAAAGGAGGGAGGAAGAAGGAAGGAAGGAAGGAAAGGATGGATGAAGGAAGGAAAGGAGGGGGTGAGGAAGGAAAGGAGGGATGAAGGAAGGAAGAAAGAAGGAAAGGAGGGGGTAAGGAAGGAAGGGATGAAGAAGGAAGGAAGGGAGGGAGGAAGAAGGAAGGAAGGAAGGAAAGGAGGGATGAAGGAAGGAAAGGAGGGAGGAAGAAGGAAGGAAGGAAGGAAAGGAGGGATGAAGGAAGGAAAGGAGGGGGTGAGGAAGGAAGGGAGGGGTTGAGGAAGGAAGGGAGGAAAGGAGGAAGAAGGAAGGAAGGAAAGGAGGAAGAAGGAAGGAAAAGAGGAACAGTAAAAACAGATGGGGTCAATTTGACCCGGGAGGACGAAATAAGGGCTAATGTGAACCACAGTTTACAAAAATGGAAATAAAATGCATCTTTTTTTAATTTTTGTGCAGCTGATGCACATTTTTATATATGCAAATGTACAAAATTTGACTTTTAAAAATTCAAAAATCACCATTTAAACATTTTATATTCATCATATTTATATCAAATGTTCTCCTGGATGATAAAACGTTTGATTGTGAATGTTGATTTAATCTTTGCGTCTCGTTTGAT
>NC_084971.1:33696684-33702087 GCF_963691925.1 Scomber scombrus
TTTCTTCTTTCCTCCCTTCCTTCCTTCCTCCCTCCTTTCCTTCCTTCCTCCCTCCCTTACTTCCTCCCTCCTTTTCTTCCTTCATTCCCTTCCTTTCTTCCTCCCTCCTTTCCTTCCTTCTTCCTTCCTTCCATCTTTCCTTCATTCCATCCCTCCTCCCTTTCTTCTTTCCTCCCTTCCTTCCTTCCTCCGTCCTTTCTTCTTTCCTTCCTTCCTCCCTCCCTTACTTCCTCCCTCCCTTACTTCCTCCCTCCTTTTCTTCCTTCCTTCCTTCCTTCCTTCCCTTCCTTCCTTCCTTCCTTTCTTCCTTCCTTCTTTCCTTCCTTCCATCTTTCCTTCCTTCCATCCTTCCTCCCTTTCTTCTTTCCTCCCTTCCTTCCTTCCTCCCTCCCTCCTTTTCTTCCTTCCCTCCTTTCCTTCCTTCTTCCTTCCTTCCTTTCTTCCTCCCTCCCTTTCTTCCTTTCTTCCTTCCTTCCTTCCTTCCTTCCTTCCTTCGTCCGAGGAGAAGCTGCAGCAATGATACAAATTCATCATCACATTGTAGTTTTCATGGTATAAGACATCATATAGTAGCAGCATCTGTTTTGAGAGATTATTTAATTTAGTATTTTTGCCTTTTATTTGAGGGTCAGTGTAATGAGACAGGAAACAAGGGAGGAGAGAAAGGTGTGTGTGTGTCTTACTGTTCGTGTGTATCTTACTGTGTGTGTTTGTGTGTGTGTGTGTTTTTAGGGCAGCTACAGCGATCTGTATCCCGACTCGGACGACTCCAGCGAGGATCAGATAGAAAACAGCAAGAACACCTGGAGCTGCAAGGTACGAACAACACGAATAAAACACAGCAAACACACAGCTGAATAAAAATACAGTTTATTTTACACTGTTTCTGTCTTTAAACGTAAAACTATCGTCACAGATGAAGATAAAAAAGTTAAACACAACAAGAAACAGTCTGAATCTAACCATTAACATCATATCAGTGTGTTTATGTAGAATTTAAAACAGTAAAATCACCAATCAGTCGTAGTCTGAGTGTTTTTCTTCTTTCTCTCCTTCAGTTCGTGTCGTCTGGAGGTCTGCAGCTGCTGCTGGAGATCTTTAACTCCGGCATCCTGGAGCCCAAAGACCAGGAGTCCTGGACTGTGGTGAGAAACATTAATGTAACCCTATTAGAACCCTAATATAACTATAACCCTATTATAATCCTATTATAACCCGTAGAAACATTAGAGAGAGAGAAACATTAACCCTTACTGAATGAAGAGCAGAGAGTTAGAGCTTCATTTACAGCAGGGGGCCAAACATGAGGCCCGGGGGCCATAACCGGCCGCCAAGGGGTCCAGGCCACTTTCCTTCCTTCTTTCATTCCTTCCCTCCTTCTTTTCCTTCCGTCCTTCCTTCCTTCCCTCTTTCTTTTCCTTCCTTCCTTCACTTCATCCATCCTTCCTTCCTTCCTTCCTTCTTTTCCTTCACTTCCCTCTTTCCTTCACTTCCTTCCTTCTTTTCCTTCCTTCCTTCTTCACTTCTTTCCTTCCTTCCTTCCCTCCTTCCTTATTTCTTCACTTCCTCCCTTCCTTCCTTCTTTTCCTTCCTTCCTTCCTTATTTCTTTACTTCCTCCCTTCCTTTCTTCTTTTCCTCCCTCCCTTCCTTCCTTTCCCTTCCTTCCTTTCCTCCTTCTTTCCTTCCATCTTTTTAATGATCCGTCCCTCATCAGATCAGTTTGTTTATTAATAACTTTGCGTCTTCATGATCAGAATAATAAGCAGAATGAACCTTTAGTGTAAGTGAGTGTTTTTGTTATTGACCCTTCCTCGTCTCCTCTCTCCTCCTCTCTCCTCCTCTCTCGTCTCCTCGTCTCCTCCTCTCTCGTCTCCTCGTCTCCTCCTCAGTGGCTGCTCGACTGCCTCGCCTGCCTGCTGAAGCTGATCTGCCAGTTTGCGGTGGACCCGGCGGACCTGGACCTGGCTTACCATGATGTGTTCTCCTGGTCCGGCCTCGCTGACAGCCAGCGTAAACGGGCCTGGCCCGGAAAATCACGCAAGTCTACGGTGGACCACGGGAAAGGTCTGCACATCCCCCGACTCACCGAGGTACGGACAGCAGCGATGATGATGATGATGATGATGATGATGATGATGATCACTAGTTTATTATTCTCTTCAGTTTCATGTTGATTTATTTTGTTTTTTTCAATTTTTTTGTTTTTGTTGCTTTTTAACATATTTGTCTGTATTTCTTTATTCTTTTCCCTCCTTCCTTCCTTCCCTCCTTCTTTCCATCTCCACTTCCTTCCGTCCTTCTTCACTTCCTTCCTTCTCCACTTCCTTCCGTCCTTCTTCACTTCCTTCCTTCCCTCCTTCCTTCCTTCCTTCTTTCTTTTCCCTCCTTCCTTCCCTCATTCCTTCCTTCCTTCCTTCCTTCTTTTCCTTCCTTATTTTCCTTCCTTACTTCCATCCTTCTTCACTTTCTTCCTTCATCTTTCTTTTCCTTCCTTCCTTCTTTCTTTTCCTTCCTTCCTTCCTTCCTTCCTTCCTTCCTTCCTTCCTTCTTTCTTGTCCTTCCTTCCTTCCTTCCTTCCTTCTTCCCTTCCTTCCATCTTTCTCTAAGTTTTTATGTTGTATGTCTCACAATCGGAGGGTTTTATTATCTTGCTCTAAACTAACAACATGTATTATTTTTCTTGTGTTATGTTTTTTTAAAATTCTTTTTATGTGTAATTAAACGTAAACTTAACGTCAGCTGATCCGTCTCCTCGCAGGTCTTCCTGAGTCTCGTCCAGGGAACCAACCTGATCCAACGTCTGATCAACGTGGCGTACACATACGACAACCTTGCTCACAGGTGATCACAGACAGGAAGTTATTAAAGTGTTTAAAAATAGTTTTAAAAGCAGCATCAGGTTTGTTAAAATGTACATTTAGTATTTTTGTTGGTTTTATATCATTTGAAATGACATTTGCACCATTTTTTACCAAAAGTAAGACTGAATGCTCCTGAAAATGTCAAATGGTGTAACCACAAAATAATGATATATATAACATGTGTTATCCACCTGGAGGGAAAGAAAGAAAGAAAGAAAGAAAGAAAGAAAGAAGGGAAGAGACAGAAAGAAGGAAGGAAAGAAAGAAAGAACAAGAAGTAGGACAAAGAAAGAAAGAAGGAAAGAATGAAAGAAAGAAAGAAAGAAAGAAGGAACAAGAAGTAGGAGAAAGAAAGAACGAAGGAAA
Organism: Scomber scombrus; assembly: GCF_963691925.1. NCBI lineage: Eukaryota > Metazoa > Chordata > Actinopteri > Scombriformes > Scombridae > Scomber > Scomber scombrus. The sequence goes on from NC_084971.1 coordinate 33,699,913, forward strand.
GAATGAAAGAAAGAAAGAAAGAAGGAACAAGAAGTAGGAGAAAGAAAGAAAGAAGGAAAGAAAGAAAGAAAGAATGAAAGAAAGAATGAAAGAAAGACGTAAAGAAAGAAAGAAAGAATGAAAGAACAAGAAGTACAGGTAGGATGAGGACAGAAAGAAAGAAGTAGAGAAAGAAGGAAAGAAAGAAAGAAAGAAACAAAGAAACAAAGAAAGAATTAAAGAAAGAAAGAATAAAACTGAATATATTAAGTATAATTTACACACTTTTCTTTTTGTCCTGCAGAGTTCTCAAAGCTCAGTCTGACCACAGATCTCGACATGAAGGTGAGAATTATATTTTAGCTTTCACCAATAATTAAACATGCAGAAGAAGACAACAATGAATAGCAATAATTAAACATGCAGAAGAAGAGATAGTATCAACAATGAATAGCAATTATTAAACATGCAGAAGAAGACAACAATGAATAGCAATGATTAAACATGCAGAAGAAGAGATAGTATCAACAATGAATAGCAATTATTAAACATGCAGAAGAAGACAACAATGAATAGCAATTATTAAACATGCAGAAGAAGACAACAATGAATAGCAATTATTAAACATGCAGAAGAAGACAACAATGAATAGCAATTATTAAACATGCAGAAGAAGACAACAATGAATAGCAATTATTAAACATGCAGAAGAAGACAACAATGAATAGCAATAATTAAACATGCAGAAGAAGAGACTTCCTGTATAAACAGGAAGTAGACGAACCATCACAGCTGTTGTGTTTCCCCCCTCAGTGACTCACTACTCCATGTGGCTGCTGGTGAGTTGGGCTCACTGCTCGTCTACGGTGAAATCCAGCCTGGCCGACAGCGACCATCTGCACGACTGGCTGAAGAAGCTCACGCTGCTGGTTCCAGAGGTGATGATTCATTATTGATCCGGTTTAAGACCGTTAAGTGATTATTGATTATTGATCCATCCGGCTTAAGATCTTTAACCTTTGTGTCGTCCTCCCGGGTCAAATTGATCTCGTCTGTTTTGACTGTTCCTTCTTTCCTCCCTTCCTTCTTTCCTTCCTCCATCCCCTTTTCTTCCTTCCTTCTTCCTCCCTTCTTCCTCCCTCCTTTCCTTCTTCCTCCCTCCCTCCTTTCCTTCCTTCTTCCCTCCTTTCCTTCCTTCTTCCTCCCTGCTTTCCTTCTTCCTCCCTCCCTCCTTTCCTTCCTTCTTCCCTCCTTTCCTTCCTTCTTCCTTCCTCCTTTCTTTCCTCCCTCCCACCCTTCCTCCTTCTCTCTTTCCTCCCCTTCCTTCCTTTCTTCCGTCTGTCCTTCCTCCCTCCTTCTCTCTTTCTTTCTTCCCCATTACCTTCCTCCCTTCCTCTTTTCCTTTCTCCCTCTCTCCCTCCTGCCTTCCTTCCTTCTTTCCTCCGTCCTTCCTCCCTTCCTTCCTTCTTCCTCCCTTCCTCCCTCCTTCCTTCTTTCCGCCCTCCCTCCTACCTTCCTTCCTCCTTTCCCTCCCTCTTCCTCCCTTCCTTCCTGCCTCCCTCCTTTCCTCCTTTCCTCCCTCCTTTCATTCATTCTTCCTTCTTTCCTCCCTCCCTTCCTTCCTTCCATCCTCCCTCCCTTCCTCCCTTCCTACCTCCCTCCTTCCTTCTTCCTCCCTTCCTTGACTCGAGGACAACAGGAGGGTTAAAAGCTGTTTTTAATGATTTTCATGATGATAATAAAGTTGTGTGCTTGGAGCCTTTTACCTTTTTTAATTATTTATCTAAAATCTCATTGTGTAAATATTTTGTTAATGTTTCATCAGTTTATTGTCTAACTGTTGTTGTTGTTGTTGTTTCTCAGCCGGCGGTGAGACACGAAGCTTGTAACGGCCTCTACAAACTGTCTCTGTCGGGTTTGGAAGGAGGAGAGTCCATCAACAGATCCTTCCTGCTGCTCGCTGCTTCAACGCTGCTCAAGTTCCTGCCTGATGCTCAAGCTCTCAAACCGCTGAGGGTGAGACTCACACACACACACGCACACACACGCACACACACACACACACACACATATACACCTATACACACATAGACAGACTCAGCTAACTGTGCCAGTTAGCTGTAGACTAGCTGGTGAACATAGTGGAGCATTTAGCAGCTAAAGAGACAGATAAGAGTAAGAGTGAATTTTAGTGAT
>NC_084971.1:34014787-34122287 GCF_963691925.1 Scomber scombrus
CCTCCTTATGAACCGACGGTATGAATTGATCAGCTGTGTTTGTAACATGAGAGAGTTGTTGTTGTTTCAGAGTGAATGGATGAATGGATGTTGGATGGATCAGCAGGTGGTTATCAGCTGCTCGTCAGCGGCCCGTTAAAGCTCCATTCAGATGCTCATATCAGTTAATTAGCAACCGGCTCAATCTCTGCCAATAATCTGCCTCCATTCAGGTGCTAAACCAGCCGTCCATTTACTTTAAGTAGTTGTTATTTCCTTTTGTCTTTAAACGCCTCTCCGTTGCAAAACATCCACATGCCAGGAACAGCTGACCAACAGGAAGAGGACGTCATCATTGGTTAGCTTTTAGTTTTTAATAGTTTTATTAACGTATTCTTTTCCTTTATTTTGTCACTTTAGTTTAATTCTTATTATTTTATTAACAGGGATATTCAACCTTCTTCTGTAATGGAGAATATTTCCTCTTTAAATGAAATTAAATTGAGCTTTAATAACGTGGCTTTTTCCCCCCAAATTGATAAATCAGTGATTCGTAAACAGGAAGTAGCATCTTTATATATTAGTGCTGATATGAGACATTATCAGTCAATCAATTAATCAATTAAACTTTATTTATTGACAAGCTCATAATAAGAGATTGTAGACCGAGAACAACATAAAGAAAATAAATAAGATAAGAGATAAAAATGTAAAAGAAATAAAGTAAAATAAGAGATAAATAAATAAGAAAAAAAATACATAAATAAGAGAAAAATAAATACATTCAATAAATAAATAAATAAAAGGAAAATAAATAAATAAAAATAAAATAAATAAATAAATGAGAGAGAAACAAATAAAAGGAAAATAAATAAATAAAAGAGAAATAAATAAATAAAAGGAAAATAAATAAATAAAAATAAAATAAATAAATAAATGAGAGAGAAATAAATAAATAAAAGGAAAATAAATATATATATAAAAAAGAATAAATTAATAAGTGAAAATAAATAAATAAATGAGAGAGAAATACATTAATTAATAAGAGAAAAATAAATAAATAAGAAAAATAAGAGAAAAGGTGTTTGGTCCCTCATGAATCAGCATTGCACAAAGTAATGATTGAAAAAAAAAATCAGGATGTTGCATTTTTATGTACATTGTCCTTTAATACAGCTGATATATTTTTACCTCTGAGTGCTGCAGCTGATACAGCAGAGGATGAGATGGCTGTAAATTAAAAATCTCCTTTTTTAACATTTTGATTTAAAATATTTCTAGTTGTTGTTTTTTAATTAAATTTTCCGATCAGACTGATGAGCAGAAATCTTTCCTCCCTGCTGGAATCTGTCCTCTCAGACGTCTGCGTGTCCTATCGGAGTTAGTTCAGCCATTAGCCGAGCAGATTGATTCATTACGCTAATGTGAGTCTAACCCTGTTGGCCCTGTTGAAATGCGTGCAATATGACACTCCTCAAATTTGTTCTAACACAAGCCCTGGGGAGCCAAACACAGCCGCTGCTAATGGGGGGGGCGGAGCCAATTATGCAGAGAAGAGCCGACTGTCAACAGATATTAGGACGATATCGGCTCTGTGTGTGTGTGTGTGTGTGTGTGTGTGTGTGTGTGTGTGTGTGTGTGTGTGTGTGTGTGTGTGTGTGTGTGTGTGTGTGTGTGTGTGTGTGTGTGTGTGTGTGTGTGTGTGTGTGATCAGCCGCTCCGCCTCCTCAAACACAACAAACTCACAGCTTCTCTTAGAGCTTCTCGCCTCATTGGGAGAAAACACAACGACAGAATGAAGCTTTAAATATCAGCGACAGACGAAAAAGCTGATTTTAAAAGTTTTATCTTTTAAATAAATTGTACTTTATTTATTTATTTTGAATCAAACTGGCAGATAAAGTAAAGTCTCATATATATTCTTTTATTGTGACTTCAGTTTTAACTCTTTTTATATAAAGAGGATCTAACTGCAGACATGCCTCCGTAACTGACAGGAAGTCACATTTAATACATTGATTTAAGACATTAAACGACACATTTAAAATAATTGGCAACTTTCCAAACACTCAGTTTTTTAACGTATCACTTTTACATAATGTAGAAAGTCTTTAAAAGAGTCAGTTCACTAAATATCTATAAAAATATGTTTTAAATCCGTCTGCTATTTCACGGGTAACAAAAACACATGAAGAAGAAAAACTTCAGCTTCAACGTCTGCTTGTGTGATAAATTCACATCATACAGGTTTGTGTCATTTTCACATCTGAAATTTAACACAATTTAATATTTAAAACTAAACATGAAACATGATGAATTCACATTTACACACATTGTATTTTTCGGACATTTAACATAAACAGAATATTTTGCATGTTTTTATTCTTCAGTTTCATTTCATATAATAGTAAATTACGTCTCACTACGGTGGCTCATGAGGGTCAAAATACAACAAAATACTGACTCAAACTGATTTTTAAGATGATGTGAAGTCAGAAGAGAAAAGAAAAACACTTGTAGACGTCACGTAACTTTTATCAAGAAGCTTAATGTTTAAATGTGACTAAAGAATTTTATCTTTGAATGTAAAATTAAATGTTCAACATCTGCAACCTCAGACTGATTTAAGTGTTATTTTACATATTGGTTAAATCTTACATATTGTGCCTTTAATAGCATCAGAAACATTGATGATTAATGGTAATAACTGAATTAAATGACCCGTCAATCAACATGAAGGCAGCTTATAATCATTTTAAATCACACGTTGTTAGTTTCTTACAACATGGACAACCATTTAATCTTTAATAATAACATTAGAGGCGTTTATTATGACCTGAAGTAAAAAAAACCTCACTAAAAAGAAATCTGACATGTTTCTGAAACTTATTTTTAAGAGAAAATAAAAGCAGACGAATTAAATTATGACTCAAACTGTCTGATATGAACATCTTTAACATACTGAACCTACTGTAGATGTGCTTTCAGTTTAAACCCTGAATAAAGTGATTAAGATTAACTGCCTTTTTGCACTTTGGTAAAGATAGTTTTATTATAACTGAAATAACTAATGATAAATAAAAGGGAAATACAAGTTGTAATAGTGCAGAATTACCCTTTAATATCTGAAGTTAAAAAGCTGTTTTCTCTTATTTAGATGCACCTCTTTGTATTTGGAGCAGGTGGGTTTAAATCACACAAGTATTCAGGTGGAGGCTGATGATCATTTCCCACCGACTGACTGAAAAAAAGAGAGAAAATATGTGTGAAAATGTAGTTTAGCAGACGTTGTGAGTGTTGTGGTTCAGTCCTGAGAAGAAGAGAGTGATGTTATGTGAGGAAACGTATTGCTCTTTATTCATCCCTCCTCTTCTCTCCTGGTTTTTTTTTTTTTTTTTTATCTCCCATCTGAGAGAGAGCAGAGCGGAGGGAAGCAGCGTCTGCAGAGATAAGGCCTGTTGTTGTGGATGTTGGGGGGGTGGGTGGTCTTTATTTACCTGTAGCTGAAGGGGCTTTGGGCTCCCTGCAGGCCGCCGCTTTACATTGTGTCCCCCTGCTGCTCCGTCAACACTCAGCCTGAGCACCACCGAGTCAACGGCCTCGTGCACGAGAGGAACATATGGTCACCGGCTCAACGTGCACGCTCACAAACAGCCGTCGCAATGTAGAGAAATGAGCTCAAAGTCTGACATGATGAGACTGTGAGGATAGAGTATTATGAGTGTAGTATGCAGTATTACAGTAAAAGTACTACAGTATTATAGTGATGTAGTATGCAGTATTACAGTAAAAGTACTGCAGTATTATGAGTGATGTAGTATGCAGTATTACAGTAAAAGTACTGCAGTATTATGAGTGATGTAGTATGCAGTATTACAGTAAAAGTACTGCAGTATTATGAGTGATGTAGTATGCAGTATTACAGTAAAAGTACTGCAGTATTATGAGTGATGTAGTATGCAGTATTACAGTAAAAGTACTGCAGTATTATAGTGATGTAGTATGCAGTATTACAGTAAAAGTACTGCAGTATTATAGTGATGTAGTATGCAGTATTACAGTAAAAGTAGTGGTTTGGTCCTCTGACTGATATATTATTATTATGACATCATTAGATTATTAATAGTGAAGCATCAGTGTTAGAGCAGCATGTTACTGTTGTAGCTGCTGGAGGTGGAGCTAGTTTACACTACTTTATATACAGTTAGCTAGTTTAGTCCAGTGGTTCCCAACCTAGGGGTGGGGCCCCTCCAAAGGGTCAGCAGATAAATGTGAGGGGTGGTGAGATGATTAATGGGAGAGGAAAGAAGAAAAAACCAAGTTCTGATTCACAAATGTGTTTTCAGTTTTTGGACTTTTTCTCTAATCTTTGATTTTTGCTGAAATATTGGATCATTTGAACATTTATTGAAATGAAAGCATGTGAGAAGTTTAGAGGGAAAAATCACTATTTGGTGGAGCTGTTAACAACTCATAGACATCTGAAATGTGAGCCGACTACACACTGCTTTATGGTTTCATCTTTAACAATGTGTTGTATATAAAGCTTGTTATATTATCCATTGTGTCAAATCTTCATGTGAAAAGTAACTAAAGCTGTTAAATAAATGTAGTGGAGTAGAAAGTACAATATTTCCCTCTGAGATGTAGAAAGTAGCATCACATGGAAATACTACAGTAAAGTACCTCCAGTATACTATATTTATATATTACTTTATATCACTTACATGAGGTTCATAGTGATGGATTACTGTGTAACTGCACTGAGTTTTAAATGTAAATCTGCATTTCAGACACTTTACACATTAAACCTGATCTGAACTCTTTGTTTTGGGGAATTTAAGCCTCATTTCAGGAGGAAATCTTTGTTCCTGTGTCTGGTGAGCAGCAGGTAAACCAGTTCAGCAGGTGATCCCTCATCTCCGGGGGGCTCCACCCTTCTCTGAAAGACCCAATTGTGATTCTTTTTTGGCCGAGCGTTTCCAGCCCCGTTTGCTCATTTGTGTGACTGAGGGGGGGGGAAAAAAGAGTCAGTGTCCAGATTGCGGTACATCTGCTGTTTTCGGCGGCGTGGCTCGGCCTGGCCGCCACGCCACGCAGGTGCTGCTCCTTCCCCCCTGACCGACACATTCTTCTATAGCCATGTGCTGCCTGAGCAAACTGCGCTTCTGAGCGGGCCTGTCCCACCGCCGACTGGCCACTGCCCCGGCAACATGCATTGTTGCTCTATGCAAATCCGCTCACACTGGGACAGAGGCTCGGGGAGGGGGTATCCTGAGCTCGGGAGCCGGGATAGAGAACGGAGGCCGGCCAATAAATGAAAGTTTGCCTTAAATCCTCTGGATAATAGAGGCAGAGGTTGGGGCCGAGCCTCGAAGCCGAGATAAACAGAGGGATTACTCCTCGGTTTTGCATCACTCACTCTCCTCTGGGTGGCCCTTAACCGTCAGGAAAGCAAAGAGGGGAGAGAGGGAGTGGCGAGAGAAGAAAAAACGTTTAACGCATGGACATTCACACAGCACATAGGGGGAAAGAAGTGAGCCTAATTCCATCAAAGACTGAGAAATTAGCAATTAATTTATTCCAACCTCCCCGCCCCTGCTCCTTTTCTATTTTCAGCCCAATTGTTGGTTAGTTCTGCAACATCTGGTCCAGAACAGTCACTGTGCCTGATGACTGATGCACCCTCCATTAAAGTAGAATGGCAAAGAAAATCTTCCCTTTTTCATTCATTTCTTGTCCATGGGAGATTAGTTTGGTGCGATGTGAAAAGTAATCATTAAAAATGTTGCTCTTTTTGCAGGCCATGCATAACCACCGCGGGCAGCGCCTTTATTTGCAATTGTAATTTAAAGAATAATTAAAGAAGTTAAATGATTCTGTAAATGTAGAACAACTTGAGTCTTTGTGCTCAAGGGTGCATGAACCTTCGCCTTATGGCTGGTTGCTCCGATAAACTCGGTAATGAAAGAATGTAGCGCCGCACTAATGACAAATTTTGAAGTGTTTTGGATTTGCTCATTCTCCTGTCCTCGGCTCACGCTCCCCTCCGATGCCTGACTCTAATCTGGGCCGGCGCCGAGGAACAGAAGAAGCCACAATGAAGCGTTTTCATCAAATTAGCAGAAACATCGATTGAGCGATTCGCTGATCGACTCGGTTTAAACCACGTCGAGATGAGTGAGAAAGGGACGAGACTGATAACAAAGACACAACATGAGGTCAATATTACACAACGGCACACATTTAATTATTTAAACTTTATCTAATACACATAGTTAGGCTTTATTATCCATTAATCTGCCAATTAGTTTCACAATTAATCAATTAATCATTCTGTCAGAAAATGGTGTCAGGAGCCCAAAATGATGATTTTAAAATCTTTTCAACCCAAATATATTCAGTTTATTATCATGTAAAACAGGAAAAGGAAACAAACTCCCTCATTTGAAAAGCTGGAACCATCGAACTTTTGGAATCAGCCTTTAAATATATGACGTAATCATTTATAAAGTTAATTTTTTAAAAGGTTGTTTCGGCTGTTTTTTGTCTTTTTTTATTGGAAACTGTTCAATGTTTTGTTTGTTAAGATCAGATTAGATACTGATGTTGTAAATGTTACTTGGAGGAAGTATAAGAGAAGAGGGGAAAAAGCCTTTTTATTGAGATCATCTGCAGATATCTAACAGTTATTTTGGGGATTATTGTTTTTGTTTGATTTTAGTTTCTCTTTCTTTTCTTTGCCGACATGCATCTATATGTGTTTATACCAGAAGATGCATGTTTAGTAAAATAGTGTTTAATATAGTGGACAAATGTTTGACATGACACAAAAAATAATTATTACACTTAAAACTAAAACTATTTAAAAAAAAAAAAGTTGCTGCTTAAAATGTGTCAATCTGCTACCTGAGTGTTTCAGCTCTAATATAAAGTTTGTAGTGTTTATATTTCTGTGAGTGAGTGATGATGTCATACCACCAAAAAGCATTAAATGAATAATGTGTTGCATTATTAGTTATTTGGTTCGATCCTTTTTTTTCTAAACAACCTTTAGACTTAAAAAAAAAAAAAAAAAGAGTATTGAAGCTCTCAGTGGAAGTGTACCAATGATTGATTTTCTTAAATTAAATGTCAAGAATGAAACTGTGATGAACTTTAAATCAACCAGAGATTTTGTAAAACTTTGAACTCATTAAAAGACAAACCAACAATGTGTTAGTCTGTCTCTCAGCTGTGAGTATATCTGTTCCTCCTGAAGACATAAATCTGTTAATATATGAGTAATTTCCTAAAACAGCTGGTCTCTGTTGTTTTTAGCACATGTTTCTCACACAGCAGATAATAATGCATTTGTTGGGGACTATTTTCAGCGGAGGATGAATCCACATTTTATGCACTAGTGAGTGTTTCTGGCAGCAGGACGGAGAGCGTGTGAGGTTGAGTTAAAATAAACTACAGTGTGTGTTTATAGTGATGAAGGGAACATGTCACCCAGTGCAGCAATGTGGCTCATTAATCTGTTTTTAATTGTGTTTGAACAACAATGGAGGAGTAAGAAGTATCCGGCTTTGGCTTCACACACAATATACTTGTTAGTGGGATCAATTTATTGTTGGGTTGGTAAAAATCTTGGACTCAGCATCTTTTAAATTTGGTGGTGAATGGAGCAAAGACTCATATCAATCACATCAAACTGCTTTTGAGCTGCACAACCAGCAGCTTATACACACACACACACACACACACACACACACACACATATATAACCCCGGCTCTGGTGGAAATGAATGAGCTGTTGACATTCTTTGGGGTCATTGTCCATGATAGCGGGGCCAACTGCTGGGATTTAGCAGATAAACCCTTCCACTGAGACCTACATCCATTACACATTTCACTACATCGGTTACTCACTTATTGTTGGCTCACAACACTAAACCCTCAACAAGTTTGGTCACATTTGCATATTTTGGTATAACAAAAATAAAAGGGTAATTACGGTGGTTTAGCTGGAAATGTCTGATGGTCGAATTCTCTGGAAATGTGTCCGAGTGGGACGTGAGGGAATGGTGGAGAGGAGAGAGGGAGCGATGGCAGCGTCCCACATCGCTCAGCAGCTCCTGCAGAGGTGACATTGAAGGCTGTGGTTGTTCTGGGCAGGTCTAAGGTGTCACTGTGGGAAACCGCATCAGTGGGAGGCCGGATGGAGCCGAAAACAGGCCCGACGGTGCCCAGTCAGCCTTCTGCCCTGGAGGAAGGAAAAAATCATTAGTGAGTCACTCCATGCAACAGTTTTCAACAAATAGATAAAAAAGAAAATATCTATATCTATCTATGATTTTGACTCAGACCTAGGGCTGGGCAATTAATGGAAAAATAATGGAAACCGACATTTAGAAACTCTAATCGACTTAATCTTGCTAATGTCAATTAATTGTGGTGTTCACTGTTGCCATGACAGCAAAGGTTGCATACCTTTAATGATCATTTGAACCCAAACCATGATCTTTACATAGTTCTAATCAAGTAAACTAGACATTAACCACAGCGTCACACCTTCAAACATCATTATTTTACCTCCCTAAAGATCCTCATGTGTAAAATACAAAACTAAAGAAACTGTGAAAATACATAATCGTTCATCAAGGGAGGAGATAATCGTTCATTAATCGTAATCGAGGTTAAACGTTCAATTAATCGTGATTTTGATTTGTGCCATAATCGCCCAGCCCTAACACAGACCTATAGTAGTGTCTATGTAAGTCTGTGAGGCTGCAAATACAAAACCCAGTGACCTCTGACCTAAACCTAAAACATATTGATTATACTTGTGTGTGATGGGTCGAAATGTGCAATCAATACCTAATGTGCTCATCTGGTTAAAAAGCTAAATGCTTAAACTACTATATAATAACAGCAGCACAATTTTCTTTTTTGTCCTTATTAGAAACATTATAGAAACCAGCTAAGTTTAATTAAAAATCTAACTGACTAAGATACATTATGATGGACACATGAAGGGTTTAGATAGATAGATAGATAGATAGATAGATAGATAGATAGATAGATAGATAGATAGATAGATAGATACTTTATTGAACCCCTAGGGGAAATTTAGGGTCCAAGCAGCTTAATACAGTTAAATAAGAATAAAGACACTATGAACAGTATACTAAATAAAAACCAAGGTCCACATGAAGGGTTTTCTCACAGCAGACATTTTGACTTGTTTTAGTGGGAAAAATAAAGGTGTAACTTTTTATTATTGATGATCCAACAAGACAGAGAATCTAATGGGAATGCAGCCAATATAAACATGATCAGTCACATCAAGTTCGACCAGTTAAAAAGCTGTAAGTCATTAATGCTGTTATGTTAAAATAGCAGCTCCCAAAATGTTGGTTTATGGGCCTTAAACTAAGACCGTAATCCAAATTGTTGCCTGATCCCGAACTCCAAGCAAAACTCTTCATTTTTGTGTTTTTTGTTTTCATCCATTGCTGAGCCTTAGCCGTATCAAACCAATGCAACACATCGGCAATTCTTGGCAAACACGACAGTCACCCGGAGAAAAAGAGTCATTTCTTGATATATCACATTACCCGACCTGAAACCCAACAGGTTTTTGCCCCATATACCTAACGTGACCTCCTCCGAGCTTCATTGGGTAATTTCACTCTTATTTCGTGAACTTGGCCACCTGCTGTCAAAGTCCAGGACAGTGATGATATTGTCTTTTCCCATGATCCTCTTGGCAACGTCCCGCCTAGGAAAAGCAGCCCCGACATGACAAAAAAAATCTTGAAAGAACACAAAGGCACAAAGAAGGTGGAGGGCGCAGCGGCGGAGTCGGCCGTCTCAGGGCCCGACAGAGGACTCGGCTTCGCCATACAGCCGGGCCACTCCAATTCTGAGCGAATGCTAATGAGATTGCTCTGATCCCTCCGGTGCTTCCCATGTTTTCAACACCTTCAAGGACCACATGGCGCTACTAGCATAAAGACAACTAAATGAGAAATCTGAACGTTTTTTTGTGACGCCGGGGGCCTCTTCGCTTTTCAACCTGGCCGCCCCATTCAGTGTACCTCCCCTGAAAAGAAAAGATAAGAAAGAGAGTGCTACAGGGGGTGTGGATGAGTAAACTTTTCAGGAAAATGGTATATTTGCGAACCTGAAGTAATAATCAATTTATGGCCACGCAAGGGCGAAGAAGCCTTTGACGCCGGAAGAATCGCAGGGTTTTGGGGGGAAATTGAAAAGCGGGGGAAGAAGAAAAGAGGAAGGGAGAGATGCTCAAATTTGGAGGCTGTTTCTCACAACCGCTGTAATGAGATCACTAACATCTTGAGCCGGCCTCCACTATAGCAGCCAAACAACAGGCTCCCAGATGAAAGGTGAATGGGCCTAGGTTCCCGCTGGCTGGTTCAGAAGCACTTTAATAGCACAGCGCCCTATGAAAGGTTCCTGGGCAGTAGCTCATATTAACGGCGAAGCACACTGCTTAATAGGATGATGCCTTTTGGCTTTTGTCATGAGATGATTAAGGGCTTCGTTGTCACCGGTGCCTGTTGAGCACAAGGCACTAGAATCCACTCTGCTGGGCTTATTGTCTGAGTCTATGTAGTAAAAGGGGGCTCTTTTGATGAAAACACCTCTCAGGGATCTTTCAGGTGAGCTCTGCTTTGGAGTCTCACATCTACGCCTCCTTTAAAATATCTCAAGTGCTTTGTTTTCCTCTAAAGACCCTTGAATCTGTCATCGTCTTCGGACAAAGACAAATGCCGCCGAGGGGAGCAGCAGAGGGATGAAACTTGATGGTAATGGTCCTCGAATAAAGAAAATATGTACGCATGTCTGTAATTAATTTACCTTGTTGTATTAACTGTGTGCAGTGTGCATTTGGGTGAGAAGTTGCAGATTTGGTGAGCTACAAAGTCAATTGCCACCAGCCCTTCAGTGAACCACAACATCTGCCTCTTTCCAATACAAATCAACTCATTTAAAGCTTGTCTTTGTTGTCAATATCCTCTCTTTCTCACACTTTCTCATTTCATCTGACACCCATTAAGAATAATTTCCTTCCTTAAGACTTCAGGGACTAAATAACTTGTTAAGACTAATATTTTTTTTTGCTTCAACAAAGCAGCGTCTCAACAAATCTCAACACGTTCAGTCAATGGAAAACATTTGTCAGGTTTAGCTCGATCCGCGGGCCAAAATATCAATGAAAGGGGGCATTAAATGAGCTCTTTTTATGCTTTAAATAAAAGAAAGATTGCACGATACTGCCACAGTTTACCTCAGAGAGAAGGTGATTGAACAGGATGAATGTTGGCCAGATTGACGTTAAACAGAGAATGCACTATGTCCATTTTTCGCAATCAATGCAGGTCCTTTCAATCAGGAGAGCTTTATACTCGGGATTAGTTTTGGTGACTTAAGAAGCTAGACTACCTCCATGCCCCCACCATCTGCAACTGCAACCAACCCCCCCCAACCAACCCTCGCCGTCCCCTTCTTTACCCCTCCAAACCCCCCTCACAAAAATAGCACAAGGATACTGCCAGCCTTTTCACTCCCTCCTAACAAGGCGACTCCAAAGCACAGGCCCACTCCAAGTAATTAAATCAATCCCTTTGTGTTCCCCAATATTCCCCTTCAGTGGGTGACTGCCCAAGATCTGATTATGGCTCTTCATGCATATTCAGGCTGAAGCTACAACTTGTCTAGAACAACCTTTTACTTTTTATACTAGTATCATGAGCGGCTAACATGCACCAATTTCCTCTTCTTTTTATTTAACCCCCTAAAAACCCTAAAAACGTATACATACATCCAAGAATCCACAGTTTGCTCCAGCAGGTCTTTGAGTCTGAAATGAGGAGCGGTCACTGACTCCAAAGGCTCAGGCATATTTAAGAGAAAGCCGTAAGATGAGGAGAAGTTAGGGTCGGAGCCCGAAAGACAAATTGGATTAGCAAGTATTGGATTAAAGGTAAAACGGAGGGATAACAAACAAGAAAAGCTGCCTGTGATCACAGGGTTTAATATATTTCTTTTCCTCGCCGATCCCTTTCTTCTCTCCCTCCCCCTTTTCTTTCTTTCTTTTCGAGTAAAGATCCCAGGCTTAAGACAGACTTATTAAAACTGGGATTAATTTGTAATGCTCCCCTAACCCTCGGGGTCAACCAAAGATTTGTTATCTAAAGCAAACAGGAAAAAATGTACTATAACAACACAACGAGGGCTTTAAATCCATGTCTGTGGGGCTTCTGGGAGATTTTAGCTTTGTACGAAGGTGTTATCCCTGAGATATTTATTTGAGCAAGGGCGGAAAACACTTTCGGGACAATCTGGATGTCAGGGAATATACTAATTGCACTAAATTGTTGCAAGAATGGTGTTTTTCCCCAATAACAGGTGATTTAAACTGATATATTTCCCTCAGAAGGAGCGTAGTATCAATAAATTAAATGCTACAACATGCAAACATGTGCAGTAATCAAGATAATTTTATATCTATAATCTTGATAACAAAATTGGGGCATGAAAACAGAAGGGAAACAAATCCACTTCTTTTTTCTTTATTCAGAAAATGTCCCGTTTTTTTAATCAGCAGCTGATGAGAGGTAACAGTGTAGAGAGAGAGCAGGCCACTCTCATTAGCCTTATCTTTTTAATGTAGCGCTGCCTCAGATTGTGATCTTAATCTTATTTGGTTATGGAGGCTTCGTTCACCGCAACAAGCACAAAGACCTTTGGGGGGAACAAATCCGAGAGGAGCTCCTTGTTTTCGACGATTGCTTCTGGGTCTGTTCCTCGGGGGTCGAGGTTCAAAAGGCCGAGTTGACCGGCCTCAGAGCTGACCGCCTTAAATCCCTTGGCTAGTTGCCCGTTTCTGTTTTTGTTCCGTAACTCAAATCTTTCTTTCCTCCCCCTCCTCGCTTGTTTTAATTTCTTTACCCAGCATTGTTTCATCTCACAGAGTCATTGTTGGAACAGGAATTTCATAAAATACAATACATTTGAAACATTTTAAAACAACTGTCACTGATTTTAAAAGGTAAATTTCTCCTTTTTAGAACAAAACTATTAATTATTTCTGGTGTTGTGGCTCTGACAGTTACACTCGTCTTCATTTTAATTTTTCTGTAATGCTCCTTACTGTGTAATTTATGCTTATTTCCATCTGTAGCCTATATATTATAAGTCTGACAGCTCTATGTGCATGTTTGTACCAATATTTCTAGAACATCTTAAAAAGAAAGTGAATTAAAGTGTTTCCATCCATCACTGTTTTGTGAATATATAATATCCAGTCGGTGCTATTAAACTATTGTAGAAGAAGACAACACAATGAGATGATGTCATTAAAAGAGCAGCAGTCAAATGATGGAAAACATACATTTTTGCTTGTCTTATTAATTAATTTGAGTAATGTTAGTCCTCTTAGTTTTCAACATGTACATCATCATTTATCAACTAAGTCTATTTACTTTTTGCTTTCATTTATACACAACCTTTTCTACCTCAGCCAAGCATAAAAACATTTTAGCTATATTTAGATTTTCTTTTAATTTCCACTTTCTTTTAATGCACATTTCATTTTTTTGTGGTTAGAAACACACACCATTGTTTAGTGTCATAAGAAAGTGTAAATGTATCTTCAGAAACATCTCGAACTGCCAAGAAATAACAAATAATATGAGTATATGAATATCTGCAAGACCATACTGCATAGAGTATAATATAAGAGTATAGTTCCTGTTATGCATTTGCCCTCAATGCTGGCACTAGACATAACTGTGAGGTTGGAATCGACCAATATGAATGCATTTCCCAGTAGATACAGAGCTGATGTAGGTATCATGGAGTATAAACTTTGTTAGTCAAAGCCAAAATCTGAATCTCGCAGGAGTCAGTGGGGTTTCAGATTTGGTCCTCAAGTATCAGAAACACAGCCGGATGTGCTGACAGTAAACTAAAATCAGCCCGACAGGTCTAACTACGTGGGTGGTTGTCCTTGTTGTTCCAGTCGATGCTCTAAGACAGACAAACTGTAGTTCTCAAGTTCTGCTAGTTGACTTTTAAGTGTTTAACAAAACCTCCAGTCTGCCCTGAGATCCAACTCTCTGGTCCATGTGTGTTGGAGCATGCTCCTGTAGACATAAATGTGTCAGGTTCATGTTCACCTGCTAGTGTGAGGTCTGTAATCTAACCTGTAGCCCAACAAAGAGAAGCATACATCTATGTATTGCAATAGGTATTGTCTTCAGTCACTGATGTCTTCTGCTTAATAGACGTTTGGCGGAGCGCCCTGTGCTGCCAGTCACTGTGTTACAAACTCAGTTCTTCTTCTTCTCACTCAGACTCATATTTCTGCTTCTGCTTGAACACATTCCTGCAGGATTGACGGAGATATTTAGGTTCGATCATAGACATCCTGGTGACGGAGAGCGTGATGGACAGAGGAAATAGAAAGACCAGCTGTTGGAGCTGTTTTGATACCAGCTGTGTGTTAGTTATACAGACTTATATATTCAAGGCTGCCCAGAGACAAAGAGCCGCCATCCTTCATCTCTCTATCTGGGAGTTCGGGGGGCTGCAAACCCACCTTGTAAAGTGAGAGAAGGAATAAGACTTTTCCTCCTTCAACAGTCTGATGTGCAGCAGCAGGCTCACACTATGAACACTGTTTCATTGTAGCATCATGTTGCATAATGAATTTGTCCTCTTGAATTTGTCATGACAGCTGTCACTTTCTTGTCTGTGCCTTTGCAGCAGATGGGTTCATGTTTGGGGATAAAATAGCCTTTAATTATTGTTTTATTCCATGCAGCATTTGGGTGAAGTTAGACCATGTTTACATGTTGGCTGTGGTAAGAATTCAATTTTGGCAGTGATTTAAATAATATCATTTCTATTTTAGGGAGTATTTTCCTTTAAATAAAATATTTTTTGAACCCAACAACAGAAGAAGAAATAGAGTGACTCATCTTTTGACAGCGTGAATCAGCCTCATTTCATTACCACTGCAGAAGGTGTGATCAATTTCTCTCGTGTCCATTTTCTATTGGTAATCCTTCACAAATTGCCCCCCGCTGCAGTTTGTGTATCAGCTATTTGCACTGGATTAATGCGAGTCACTGGTGGCAAGTGTTCAAATCAATGTTTATTAATGGTTTCTTTAAGTGTTTAAAGATTAAGTCATTAACATATTGATGAAGTTTTCGAAGTTGCCCAGGGAGAGAAAAGGAGCTGGAGCTGGAGCTGGAGAGGGTTTGACAAGCTTCTGAACCGACGCCAGCCGTCGACAAACAAGAGGCTGAGGGGTGAAAAAAAAGAAGAGCTTTGGGTTTCTTGACAGGAAGTCATCAGGCGCTCCACTCACTGATGCAAAGTTTCTTCTGTTTTTCAGTGGCTGTGGCTCAGGAGGTAGAGCAGGTTGGTGGTTCAATCCCTGGTTCCTCCTGTCCACATGTGGAAGAGTCCTTGGGCAAAACTGAACCCTATATCTCTAACAATGGTTGTGCAACCACCCAATGATTGCCAGCAGATTGCCGATGTCAGTGAATGTATGAATGTGAGTGTAAATGAGTGAATGAGCAACCAAAACACTTTAGATGTAAAATAAGTGCTATATAAATGCAGCCATTTACCATTTATTTAAAAGATGGCATGTTGCCAGAGCAAATTTCACTCGACACTGTGCGTACTTCACTCCTCGGTAGCAGCTGCATCTGGAGATAAATTCATGTATTTACTGAATGAAACTCGCATGTAAAAAAATAATTACATGATTGTAAATCCTTATAGAAGCAGCTTTTTTTTGTGGCGTTCTCCTTGGGATGTGGCGCAGTCATCTCTGATTGATTTTACCATTCAACAGCGACCCGCAGCCCTTTGGCTCACCATGGTAATTCCCTCTCTCACCTGATAAGGTACCTGATCCATAATAAATCAATTCTAATTAGTTTTATGTTTGGAGGGAGAAGGGAGGGCTGCGCTTTGCTTAGGGGACTCTCTGCTGTTCGTCCTGCTCTCTCTACCCATCATCCTTAGTTGTTCTCAGCCGCCAGTCATCTGCACACCTGATATCAGTTAATCTCCTGATTATTAAGTGCGGATTATTGATGGAAGGCAAGCGGCTGTATTTGGCGCTGCCTCTTGTATCAAGGACACACAGGTTTTATTTCCTCTGCGCTGTTTGTTTTTAGGGTGTTTTGTGTGTTTGTGGGTGTGTGTGTGTGTGTGTTGGAGGTGGAGGGTCAAACATGTCCTCAAACTTCTCCTGATAAAGGTTTCCTGCCAGCCCGAAGTGTAAAAGTGATGGAATCTAAAAGGGTCTTTATGGAGCCACTGGCTGTCTCTCTGCAGGACATTTTATCAGTTAATGTTCAGTCTGACAGACAGGAGGAGGTGGACGGTCGGGGAAAGACTTGACGCCTCATGCAAAAACATTTTCTTATTCTTTATCCTAAATCTCTCAGACTTACTTTCTGTGAGGTTTGCTCGTCCAAGTCAGACTCAAAAAACTTATGTTAGATGCTAAAAAATATCTTTCTAAAGTAAAGCGCTCCATGACTAATATGAAAGGTGGTCATGTGTCCATCACAGAAGTATTAGAGGAGAGAATAGGCCTACTATAGCTGAAAGGCATTGGTTGTAAGCCTGAAGGACCCACTCATGAGTCTTCAGCACAGACTTTACAACCAAAATACTTTTGACTATCCACTGAAAACAATGATGAAAAGGCCTCCTGCACTCTACCAGTCAATGAGCAGTGCAGCATTAATGTGTGACCAGACTCCGACCACCATCTTGGTCCACCATACACTCAAACAAAGATAAAATTATCTGGATCCTCTTCATTAAATTTTGGCCACAAACACAGGTTTACCCAAAATATCGAGGCTGCCCTCAGCCGAAGTCACACAACAAACCCAATCATTAAACTTATCTCTAAACTCAGTTACAATATTTCTCTCCAGTAGAACAGAGTTTACCAAAGCAAACCATTCAAGGCTTCCAAATTACTCACTTAAAATGACGTCGGTTCAATCACAAGTTTCTACGAACCCATTCATAAACCAATTCAAAGACCTTCCAATTGGACAAGCCCCCACTTTGTCATGACCTCTCTCATGAGCCATGACAAAAACAAGAGGTTTCCCCTTTTTATATAAACTGAAAGGTGCACAGGTTTATTACTTAAGCTACAATAACCAACAAACATGCTAAAGTGATGAGTTGTGTTAATCAGTGTATTGGCAGATAGATGAGTGGTTGAGTGATGAATGAAGGTTGATGTACAATGTTAAACACAGCCAAAGTTAACCAAACGAGAACATTTAGCTGGATGAATGGAAAGCGAGTCTCCAGCCAGCCTTGTGGTACATTCATGGCTGATATATCTTTGTTTGAGACCACTTCTTGATCATAGACCCGCAGTCGTGCTTTTGCAGCATTCACCTCCCTGACTGTCTCTACATGCTCTATCTGCCTGCGCTCCTCTTCTAATGTGTTTAGTCTTGCAGCATCCTCTGATTCTTGTACTGCAAGCCTCTTTCTGTTCTCACCTTCAAGGTTTTTAAGCTCTTGAGTCCCTTTATCCTTTGTATTTAAATGTGTGTGTGGATCTGTACAGATTGTATCTAGATATGATTTAACCTGATTACCTTTACACCTGGTATTAATGTGTGTCTCCAGTGTCCACATTGAGAGCCAATTGTGATCAGAGCGTTCTGTCCAGTTCAAACAACCGAAAGTCACCTCCGTCATTTGGTTAGCTATGGTTTCTTAAATGGCTCAGTTGTGATATGAATTGCCACGTTTTGCTTGTATACTTTTGTTGGGCCGATTTGAAAGCAGACTCTTCATCTCCATCCTCGAGCGTCTTGAATATTCAAAGCTTTCTTGCTGTTTTCTTGTTAGTAGCTTATCTTGCCAACTGGCTAATGGCTGCTATCTCGCTGGTTTGGAACAGTCACATGTAATTACGTATATGGGTTCACATAGTTGTTGTATGTTGATTGACAATGTAATTACATTTACACACACGTTCAATGTGATCACAATGCTTCCCTGATCACCTCTGGAGGTGGTTTGGCGGATTGGATCACAATCCACCCTAAATGCATCTTGGGTGCATTTACACCTGAACTTTCATGTGGTCAAACACTATCTGATTACAATCCGATCACCCAAAATGCATTTTAATGCAAGGTATAAAAGGGATGCTTGTTTCTCACGTTCCATTTCTTGTAGGACTTGAGTTACAACTATCTTTGCTACAGTTTCTTGTTTCTTTGCAGAGGACAGGCTTGAACATCTTGGTCTTCTGGTTGAACTGCTTGCAGACCTTGGAATTTCAGAGCTTGAACTTGACCTCTGGGATGCTGCAGTAGAGATCACAGAGCCAGTCTCAGTCCAGTATGCTTGTTCTTTATGAGAATCTTGGCATTTGTCTTTCTCTTCGAGACAATTCCATGCATATTCCAAAGCCTGTCTTGAGACGGCATCACAAGTGTGGTGGGTCGCTCCATCAGGGGCAAGAATATTGGTTTCACTACGGAAATATTAGACAGGTCCTTTTAGACATACATTCTTGTGTGCTAATTAACAAAAATATCATCTTATTAAATTGTAAATTATTCTTATATTTAACTCAAAATTATTAAATTAACTTAAATTGTATAACTGACTGATGACAGGTACAACATGTATTATGACAAGAGTAATGCCTGGACCAGTCGACATAATATCATCCCAGTAATGGCTCGATCTGACAGACTGGGAGTGTTGGGGACTAATGTGAGCATCAGGCAATATTTCATAACATGAAGTGTGCTTGATGCAGCTGATGCAGTTCCTTAGATGTCTCACAACACACAGCACCTCAACTAAACGATTAGCAATTTCACTCTTGACTGAAAATATGAAATAACACAATTCATCCTCTGGGGATCATGAATGACTTTACACAATTTCATCCCATCTGTTATTTATTAAAGTATTTCAATCTGGTGGACCAATCCCTAAAGCTTGGCCACTAGTGAGGCTAAAATTTATTTTAGCCTTTGTTTAACCAGAATGGTCTCATGAGACCTAAATCTCATTTTGGCAAAAGTCCTGTCTGAACAACACAGACACTTGACAATAAAGGAACGGGAGTCAGGAGAGTAGATGGAAATAATAAAATGTTTAAGGGGGGAAAAAATCTAAGAGGACCAGAAATGCATTAAAAATATGATCAAAACTCAGCAAATTTACAAAAAGAATAAAGGTTGTGTGGAAAAAACCTTAAAGGATAACAATAAATAAATCAACACAATGCCAAGAAGCAAACATTCAGCCCCCCCACTCGCCCCCCCACGGAGAAGTGAGGCCGAGTTGTGATTCCCCAGTTAACAATGTGCCACCGTACCTCGTCCCTGTCATTGATTTCTCCACCATTTATTTCTGTTTTGGTTCATGCTCGGGGTCTCTGTATTTGAAAGTTGATGCTCTTCTCTAAAAGACAGATTCATGCATAGACTCCGCTACTTTTGTAGTCTGTGGCGGTTTTATATGATAAGCTTTTTTAGACGTTCAAAATCAATATGTAATCCTGTGCAGGGGCTTATCCCCAGGACTAGGCCATTTGTGAGGCTCTTTGAGCTTTGTTACAGGTCTTCTGGCAGCTCTGTGCTGCGGATTGATTAGCTGCAGTGCCAGAATCCTATCAAATGGCCGGCTCTGATGATGGAGCAAACTCTCTCACCGCCTCTAGTTGACTGGACCTGGAGATAAGGCCGGATGGCAATTCCCTCCCTCCTGCACACTGTGGGGCAGGGAGGGAGCGCTCGTTTCTGCCCTCTGCTCCTCTGTGGCTCAGAACAGTATCGAGAGCTGTTTGGGAAGGTGTTAATTCACATTTTAGGACATTTAGCCGAGGCTTTTAAATAAAGTGATGTACAGTAAGAGCTATACATCAGTACCGGTGTTAAAATGGAGCCTTTTCTGATGATGGAAGTCAGAACAAAAATACAGGATGAAGTGACTCTTTCAGAAAGAACTCTTATCATGTTTTGTGGTCAACTTTTGTACGAAGACTGAAATGTAAATTTACAGTATCAACAGAGTAGTAAGTGAAGTCTTTTAAGAAGTTGACCACTCTGTCTCTTCCATGTTTGTCATTTATGCCTACTCTTTCATTAATGCATCATTTCTACCACTTTCCTGCACACTGCACCTTTCTCTGCCAAAGACGCTATGTATTAGTTTCATGGTGATAAACAGAGGAGACTTAACGGCAGTAATACGACTGTTTATTATTTTTGAAATATTAGCTTCATGCAAAAACACAACAGCAAAGTTATAACAAAACATACATGCAAAATATACAGTTCAGCTCCCGTTTTGAACGTTGGATTTGGTGTACTGCACATCACAGAATTAATTATATTTAGTAATCACAGGGCCGACTAGAGGTACAGGCAATACAGGTGGTCACCTAGAGCAATGCCTGCTGATGGGTGCTGGTTGCCCTCAAAGGAAAAATTAAGAAATATAAAAATGTAATCAAAAGTCACCAGCAGGCACCCATCCTCATTTTAAGAGGTAACAAATAATAATAATACATTTGGTCATATAAGATCTGCAATAAAACAACAAAGCATCAGTAATATAAATAAAAATGAAGAAAGAAGGAAATAAATACTCTTTGTACTCCTGTTCTTTATTCCTCACAGTTCTTCATGGCCTGGTCTTCTCTGGATGTGGGGGATGGGTTTATTGTTTGATGCGCATCACAGACAGTCCGCGACGTAAGAACTGACAGAGATTGTAAGACTGGACGGACAGATGTCAAGAGGCAGATATACATTTTTCCCCCTTTTTTATTTCATATTGAAAAGGTCCAGACTTAAGATACACAAGGAAGAAACATGCAGAAAAGAAGAGGAGGAAAACACAATAAAAGATAGAGGTATATTATCCTATGTTTACGATAAAATGCCATTTGCAAATGTTTCATTAGCTAAGTTGGAATAAAGCTACTATAGCTATAAAAGATATGAATATGAGTGGCTCATAGCAGCTGTCTGGATAACTGCTCCTTCCTAAAACACGAAACTTCACTGACCAATATCAGTAATAATGGCTAATACTATATCTATAAAAACATACATTTCTACACTAGGTTGCACCAGTTACGTCTCAGCTCTCTCGTTAAATTAGGCTGTAAAGTCGACACTAAATCAGATACCAAAATTGGTTGCACAACGATTACTTGGGCCATAACCTAACTTGTTTGGATGTAAAGTCCTAACTAAGGCAAGTGGCCGATCAGTGATCAAAGAGAGAGTTCCATCGTCATGGTTACCGTGAATTAGCTTTCTTCTAATGGCACCAAATCTTAATCTGGAGCCAACCCTCAGTAATCATTCATCTACTCTCTCAGATGAATTATGCTGCGCTCCGTTTACCTCGGAAGTTGGAAGTCGGAGCTGTTTGAATCATGAGTTTAAAAGCATTTGAGTTTAGAAGTCAGAAAACCAGTTCTAGCCAGGTTAGCCATTGATAGAAACCAGTTGATAAAAGCACACGTAGCAACATGTTAGATAGAAGATGGACTGTGTGGCTGTTTGTACGACTGATTTAACGAGACACAAATAAGACAAAACTACTAATAAACTGGATGTTACTACAACTTTCACACTATTGATGAGCAGGGCAGCCATCTTGGATTTTGAGGTCGGCGCTGATGAGGCTCGTCCGAACTTTAAAGTCAGAAATCAGATTTGGATGGATGGCATTCCAGCTGAATTTCAAACTGGGAACTCTGAAATTACGACTTCTAAATACAAATGTAAGGAATCATTTCAATCACATAGAAAATGAGACTTAAAGTCAGTTTGAAACAAAATAGTACATAATAATAGTCCTGTGAACACATTTAAAGTCTCAGTTTGAAGACGTTCATGGTGTTGAAAAAGAGAAGTTTAAACTTTTCTCTGTACACAGAAACTGTAGGACGCACCTCTCTGACATCGGACAGGTTTTGGGAGGGTTTCAGATGCTGCTCAGAAAGAGAACAAACACTTTCATTGAACCATACTGACACTTTAAAATTGATGTCCACCTGAACTGTACACATGCTCATTACACACCTGAAAATAAAACTGCTGGATGGATGAAAATAAGAAAAACTCATCAGGCAAAACATTTAAAATGTACTTGAACTGTAGCACCACCACAGGAAAGGCCCAATTGTTACTATTAGTCAAGTCAGCTGTTTATCAGCCACAGCTGTACAGAGGCTCAGCTGATATTACCTCATAATGTTTGTGGAACCTACTCTGATCTTTATATCATTCGTCATATATATTCTCAGGTGCAGGATCATTTGGACTGACAATCCGTTGTAGGGTTGAGACTACATCAACCAGGTGTTGCCAGTTTTGGGTTTTTATGTTTTAGACAGTTGAAAGATGACAAACTGCAGCTGAGCCTGACAGGACTTCAGTCAGCAGTTTTAAAAGTATCCTGTCATGAACTGAAGTGTTAGTTTTGACCTGTGGTGTCACCATATTAAATCATGAAAAGCTTTTATTTTCTGAGGGTCATTAATTAATCTCTGTTTCAAGTTTCATGGGAATCTGTTGAACAACTGTCGAGTCGTTTCACTTCAGACCAAAGACCTCGTCAGAGCTGCTAGTGTGGCCACAAAACAGCCGATATAACCGTTCAGCCTGTTTCTGCTGTTACATCTGAAAGGTTTCATGTGGGAAATTCAATTATCAAGTGAGACATTTGAAATGTAATGTTGTTGACATCTGCAGATCAGTGTGTTCAGTGATCGCATGCTTTGATTCAATGTGACCTTTTTATTTATTTTGGCCGTGCTAATTGTGATTTAAAAACAGCCGTTTTCCTCCAAGACATCTGGGAAATGCTTTATCGCCTTCAATATTTTCCTTCTTTTTTTTTTTTTTGGTACAGGGAGGGTGACGGCGAACTGAATCCGTGCATTCCTGCGTGTCGTGCCAGCGCTCACATGGTTACCGCTGCTACGCATTGTTAGAGATATCTGAATGAGCGCTGGCCATGCAAGTTTTAATGTGATTGCCCGAGGGGCAGCAGAGTGAAAGAGCGAAGAACAGAGCCAGAGAGAAGAAGAGGGGGGCGGGGGGGCATAATCCTAAAAGGATTGGAAGTTAACCCCCCCACCACCACACACACACACACACACACACACACACACACACATCTAAGTAATTCCCTTCACACACACACCTCTGTGTTTCAGGGGGTGATGGGTACTGGATGGGGTCAGTTGGTTTTGTGGCTCTGGTGTCTGATTTCTCCCTCCACGTACCCCCCTCCCCCCCTCCCTTCTTCATTGTTTGCCTTCTTAATGAGAGGGGCGGAGTCAAAGGGCCTGTGATTGACAGCTACATGTTTCCCCCTCCTCTCTAAGTGCTCCTCGCTGTGTCTCTGTAAGGACTCGCTGCTGTTGTCTCTACTGTACTTTGACGCCCAACGACGACTCGTTTTCTCATTTCCTGTTTCTGCTCCGGCTTCTCAGGTGTCCGTCAGACTGTCAGCTGACGGTTGACGGCTGACGTACGAGTGGGTTTCATAACCGTACTGTAAAAAAAACATCAGGTGGGAGGAGTCCCATCCCCAGTAATAGAGTTTCAATAGAGTTTGCTCACATTGAACCACTACTGGATCTATGACAGTTCTGAACTTTTAACCCCCAACACAATAAAACAGTATAAATGACCAGTTGGACCACAAGTTTCTAAAGACTAAGACTGATTTCCCTTCGCTGTTTTGACTCTTGAGAGTTTAAGTCATCTTTAAATGGTGGAAAATTTAGCACAGAACAAAACAATACTAGAGTAGCAATGATGAATACAGTCTCTGACGGTTGTGAGCCTCGGGCGGACTCTGATCACTCCAACACATCCAGAAGAAACATTTTAATTATCTGACACCTTTGTTGCATACAAAACACACTCGAGGACAACAAATCGGGCGTGTGTATGCGTGCACGGACAAGAAAACAAGGCGGCGACCTCACAACAGCGAGAGGACAAGTCGATTATTTTTTTTTGTCGTATTTGGCAGAAGAACAAAGAACGAGGAAGAGGAACTAAAACAGACACGTTACGATAGATCCAGTTTGCTTTTCTAGCTAATGTGCAGTTGTTGAGTTTGTGGTGTGAACAGTTCATAAAGACACCAATGAACAGCTGTTCAGACCCTCACAGGTATGAACAGAAGACTAATATAGATACACGGATACAGAAACTATGAAATGAAACTAATATATCTGAGTATGTGAGGTATCATGTGTTTGTTTTCTAACTCTGTGGCTTAATGAACAAGCCAAAAAACATCAAACTTAGTCTTTGTTTTGATGTACAGTCATTTTTTAAAAATCTGCAGCATATCAAGATTTTCCCTCAATAAACAGATCAAACGTATTATTTTTCTAACTTTTAAACCAGTCGGTTATATGATTAAATCTGGTGGAAAATGCTTTGATGTTTGAAGAATCTCTCTGTTAATAAACCTACGTGGAGATCAAGTCTTCATTAAATCAGACAGCTAACGACCAGCAGCTATAATACAGTCATGACTTCAGCGCTCCACCTGAACTTGAACTCTACGCTTCATAAATTGAAGCATGATAGTAAAGTAGCCCGCAGCTCGTTGCACCGGATGAATGTTAGCACGAGTTTTCTGAAATGTTTTGTTTTTGCACCTCGGGGCCTCCATACACACTGCTGTCAACCATTTACTAATCCTACATAGAAAAATATTCAGTTTCCCTCTCTGGTCATATCAGCTCTGTCCAAAAGACCAGATCCACTTTAGACCAGATCTATGTTGCAAACCACATAAATTTAAGCTATGTTTTGTTTTTGCACCTCAGGGCCTCCATACAAACTGCGATCAGACATATTAAGATCCTGTTTCCCATTTACTAATCATGCATTGAGAAAAAATTCAGTTCTTTTTTTTTTTTCTATCTAAAACTACATTTATAATTTAGAGTCTATAAACAGTTTGAACCCAGTTTAAGATTTGGGATAACGGACACAAATCATCATCAAAAATCACAAAATCGTAATTGCTTTTTTTTGTTTTGCGCCTCAGGACCTCCATACATACTGCGATGGGACATTATATTAAAAACCTGTTTCCCATTTACTAATCCTGCATGGAGAGAAATTCAGCTTCCTTTTTTTATTTCGTCATACCAGCAAAACTAGATTAAAAAAATAATAATAATTATAATCACTTAGTTTTGTTTTGCTCTTCAGGGCCTCCATACAAACTGCTATCAGACATTATATAAAGAGTCTGATTCCCATTTACTAATCCTACATAGAGAAAATGTTACGTTTCTTTTTTATTAGATTTATAATTTAGAGTCTATAAACATTTTGAAACTAATTTCAGATCACTTAAGGTGTAAAAAACCTTTCATACACAAAATGCATCAAAGTATAATAATAATAATAGTGGCTGTTTTTAACCAAGTTTGAGATTTGTGAAAAGCACATTACAGCTCAGTTTTTACTCTGTGGGATTATTTTCTGCAGGCAGTGAACGTCTGTCTTCTCCGAGTGTTAGTTTGACTTATTACTTGAGTTGTTTTCCCTGTGAGGAGGCCGTGAAGCAGCCAGGTGAGCTGCTGCTGCTGCTGCTGTTATCTGCTCCGTCTGCTCTGCTCAGCCAAGTTCATCATTACTGAGACGTTCAACGCAGGAAGAAGGAATGTGGCGGCCGGGTCAAGTGACTGTTCACTCCACTCCAGAAATGGAGAGGGAGAGAGGGAGAGGGAGAGGGAGAGAGAGAGAGAGAGAGAGAGAGAGAGAGAGAGAGAGAGAGAGAGAGAGAGAGAGAGAGAGAGAGAGAGAGAGAGAGAGAGAGAGATAGAGAGAGATAGAGAGAGAGAGAG
This sequence comes from Scomber scombrus, assembly GCF_963691925.1. Classification (NCBI taxonomy): domain Eukaryota; kingdom Metazoa; phylum Chordata; class Actinopteri; order Scombriformes; family Scombridae; genus Scomber; species Scomber scombrus. The sequence goes on from NC_084971.1 coordinate 34,040,727, forward strand.
AGAGAGAGAGAGAGAGAGAGAGAGAGATGTTGTGAGTACTCATCATACCTGCAGGTCTGCAGCTGATCCAAATCACTTATGACTTTATGACATTTAAACTATTGATATTTCACATTGCCTGAAGGGACACAACCTCCACTGTCTGCAGGAGCGTGTTCTACTCTTCCAAACAAGAGTCTCACCGATCATTTTTAAGGAAATCTTTAAAGTCGTCTGGGTCACAATTTGGCAAATCCAGCACTGAGTGGACAGAGGGAGAGATGGGTTGTGTTTTGTCCATTAAAAATAGTGACACTTCATTTTCTGCAAACATAAATCAGCACCTGGCAGTCTAACAGAGTACAGCTCTGATGTTGTAATAATGAAGATAAATGTCTCTATGTGTGAGTGTTACTTTTCTTCCTATCATCTCATTTAACCCTTTACATACTGTTCATATCCTGACTCATAATTAGTCTCCACACCAATTCACATTCATAAATTCCCCATCAGTCATTAATAAATGAGTTAATGAATCCTTAATGAAGATGTCAGAGAGCAAACTGTGTTTTTATATGAGGGGAAAAGACATTCACAATCACTTTATTATGATTATTATGATATTCTTATAGATTATGTAGAGTGAAAATGGTCGAATTTGGACATTTTCTCATTTTCTCTGTATCAGCGACACAAAAATAAAAATTTGATGCAATTTTTGGTATATTTGTGGTCACATTAGGAAAAATCCACCTTAAATAAATGTATAAGGAGTTTTTCTTTACAGCTTTAAAATGTAAAAATGGGTTAAATTGGACCCTGAACAGTAAGTAAGGGTTAAATATCACAAACTCATTTCACTCCAATCTTTTAAAGTGTAAAAAAAAACCCAAGAAGTTACTGATGATAATTATAATTGAACAGCTGAGCACAGATTAACATTCTTTGCATAGTTTAAATTCTTCTGATCATTATCACAGAGAAGCTCCTCCCACTGCACACACACGTCATACACTCATTAATGCTTATATCACATGATCGTTGGCACATCTCTCTCCATCACTTCCATTTTCACTCCTTATATAAAGTCAAATAATAAGATTAAATGAAGTTAAGAGTGTGTGTTCATCATGTTTTAATATCTCTTGATAACTCACTTTTGCAGCACATTTGATATTTTTCTCATTATGAAACATTTTTCTCCATTTTCAGTCAGATTGGTGAATATTTTTACACGTTTCTGAGTAGCAGAGCATCGAGCCGCTGCGACTTTATACATAATCGATTAGTTCTGCTTCAACCTGAATATTTCAGAGCAGCGTGTGGAACAGTTATAGTGTTGTAGATGTGTTACATAATCACATGCAGCCTCGTTTCCATCTCTACGTCACCTCTACTGATCATTTTCTCTCTGTGCACACTGACAGAATACCTGCTGGACTGTAGCAGCTGTCACTTATTTCTACTTTTTAGACTCTAACAGCTGCTCAGACACTCTGGCCTTTATTAATCCACTCATATACACTTTTATTTTTCATGCATTTTACATTAAAAACATGAAAAAGTATCACTATTTAATATTTTGTGTATATGCATGCATCGTTTATTTTTAAATGCCCTTTTTAAAACATGAGCTGTAAATCCACCCACACACTTTATCATACTATCATCAGTCAGGAATCAGCTTTACACAAATATATATCAACTTCCTGAGACAATCAGAACCATTTTAAACACTCACAGCCACATTTTTCTCTCCAGATTATCACACTGACGAACCCTGGAGGAAGAAATGGTGTCAGTTTCATATGTAGTCCTTCACTTACATCACCTCAAACATGTATACACTTGTGTTTTTTACCACATTTTAAAGCTTTTCCTGCTGGATGATTTTCACCACAAGTATTTGATAATTAACATGAAAAATGTGTTTTTTTTGTTACTTTGTTCTTACCTGTGAATCCCAGCTGAGCCTCATCTCTAACCCTGCTGGATCCAATGATATGAGACTGTAGATGTTGTATTATAGTTGTTCTGTATGTCTTTTCTTCTATTACAGCTGATTTAAAGGGTTTTTCTCTGGCCTGTTCAGACTCTACACACACACACACACACACACACACACAGCAGCTTTTGTGTGTTTTTTTTAATATATATATATAACATGGAAAATGTGGAGAATCCTGGCCGGAGCCTCCTGCATGCTTTCTGACAACCTGGGATTTAATGCATCATGCGTTTAATAAGCGCCGACAACACAGACGAGAAACCTCTCCAAACTTAACCCCCACCACCTCCAACACACACACACACACACACACACACACACACACACACACACTAACACACACACACACACACACACACACACACACACACACCTCTTTAGGCGGCCTGATCCCTGGATTTACGGGCTTAGTATTAAGAAAATACTCCTGCAATTTGGGATTAGACCCCAAAAAAAAAGCCCTCACAACAACAATGACTCCGTCCATTTGATATCTTGATACTTGTGATCAATCGTCGGCTTTGTTGCCGTCGGCTACGGCCAATTTCTGAGAACACACAGAGGAAATGAGACCATGATTTCCAACATGTTCATATTCATTCCCTCCTTTAACAACAGCTGCCATGTTTGTTTCTTCTGACTTTATTATTATTTTCCTGCTTCAACCATCACAGGTTATATTTGTCAGCAGGTTTTGTACACAGATTAATTTAAATGAATAATTAGGGGGGGGGTTGGGATTTATTTGTTTACTAGTGTCATATTATTTAATGTGTTAAGTACTTTTTTCAGTGTGTTTACATTTGTGTTTGTGTGTTGGACAAATTCATTTTTAAATGTAATTAACTTTATGTATTATTAGGCCTTCTGACAATAGAAGGAGTTATAAAGGCTAATTGGTATAAAACACTTTTTTCTTTGTTGTTTAATCTGCTTAATGGACTACAGTAGATTTCTGTTAAAGGTCGTTTAAGTCAAATAACTCATGACAGCTTCAGCTCTGCTTTAATCAGCTGATGCTCGTGTTTGAACCTGTACAGCAGCGTTGTGCTGCCAAGTCACCTTTTACACTGTTTTTAAACATGATTCATATTCCTGGTTTAAGTTGGAGGTGTCATCTTGGGAGGAGAAAAAAAAAAGCTGTAATGAAATGTTCAAAGGAAAGAAGTTTTCATGAAAATGTCAGAGCAGAAATGAGACTATTTAGAGTGAAAACAAGAAGTGCTGCTTTTACTGGGAAGGGTTCTGCTGCAACGAAAAAAGCTTTAATGTGAGCCTGATGGGAGCCTTAAATATAAATATAACTAATAAATAAAACATATAGGTCACCTTTACTACAAGCTATGTTTTGGCTAAATGTTTTAAGCTAATTTATGGTTTTATTGATGAGCAGTAAAATCCTCAAATGTACATTTTATTTTATTTTATTGTTGAGTTGCAGCTTTAAATCAATAGAAAGTCAAACTCCAGCAACATTTACATAGTAAGAAGTTTAATATCAGACGAACGCGTTTCACCTGAACATAAAGTTCTTCTGACTACAAGTGTTGCTGGAGTTTGACTTTTTTTTTCCTTCTCCGTGCACTTTGGAAGTTTAGTGGATCAGGACGATGTGGGACGCTTTTTGCAATTCTGACTTGTTCATGATATTTACATATGAGTCCAGTAAATTATATCAACACATTATATTATTATGAAATCTTCAAGATGTTTCCTTATTTAATCAGAAGACAATTTTTAGATATTGTGCTCAAAAGGAAAATGGCACATATATATTAATATATATATATATATATATATATATATATATATATATATATATATATATATATATATATATATATATATATATATATATATATATTGATATTGATGTTCCTTGTGCCAAATGATTTTTGTAATGTGGGACACTAGTTTAGTTTTTAGGCCTTGAAATACTTAGATTTCTACAAAGCAGCCTTATCTAACAAAACATTCTGACGTGTGCACTCATATTTTATCATTTAATTTAGTAGGTCTACAATTTTTTTCTTTCTTTGTCAGATAAGTTTAAAAAAAAATAACTATTAGCCTGTATGTTGACAGTTAGCTTTAAAATAACTGAATAGAAAAAGAGATAAATGCACTGGAGCTTATTGTCCCACATTAGTCAATGTAATCTCCCCTGTGTGTAGTCCTGTCAGAAACCTCCACCGTGATTCTACAGCTTTAAAACGACTTTTAACAATCATATTAAACCAAACACGCTTTAATTAGTCGTATAATTTTAATATTTCCATTGTAAAACGCGCGTGAACGCCAGGCCGAGTCCTCGCCAACTTTCCGACCCAAACTTTTCCCTCGCGTCACGTGACGAGCGTTCCATTCGAACTGGGCGGGCGTTTCGGCGGCAAACTCGCGTCCCGATTGGCCGTCCGCGTCTTCTAGAACGCCGCAGAGCTCTGTGATTGGCTGCGAGGGGCAACGACCCTCGTGTTCCATCGACTCATAGAGGCTCGAGCCGAGGACACGAGCATCAATCTTCCATCCGTCAACAGCGGCTGTGAGAGGACGAAACGTGCCGAAGAGACTCAAACTAAACACGCGTTATTTTGTTTAATGTTTCTGGATCGAAATGTTCATTTAGTAGCCCGGGAACAGCTGTGAGTGCACGCGGAGCTGCTTGAATTTACCTGCTGACAGAAAACTGAATAAACTTTTCCTCCATGTGGATATTTTTCAAACTCTGGATCTCTTTGCTTTGACATTTAATCGGGATTGTTTTTTAAAAGGAGCCAAAAGAAGGTGAGACTGCTGCCTGCTTTTACCTTTACCTCTAAAACACCAGGTTCAATACAATATAATAGAATAGTTTATTATCATTGTACATGTAGATATATATAACTATATATAACTATATATAACTATATATATATAACTAAATGACTGCTGCACTGCCTGAGTGGAGCTCAAATAGAAAGAGACTTTAAAAAGAAAATTGAAATTAAAATCAAACCAACACATAAGTCAAACACACATTACCTTCGTTTAGTCACATTCTGCTTGTATTACACTAGTTTAAAGGTGTATTGCACATTGTAAGAATACATAAATAAGCATATTGCTCTTCATGTTACTGTGGTAATAATTACTAATACAGATTGGTTGATATTTATGGATTAACATGCTATTTTTGAAGCTTCCAAAACGATGTAGTTACGCTATTAAAAAAAGAAAATGAAGGCAACATCTATAATGAATCTTAAACTTTAAACGATGTTTCTGTCTCAGATACGCAAAGAGAGAATGAAATAACGAGTCATCACCTTTGTTAATTAAACGTGTTAAACGCTCTTTCTTATATGAGATACATTTATATTAAGTCTTTTAATGATGTGGACTAAATGTTATCTTTTTGTAAAGGTGATCTGCTCCTGAGCTCAGTTCAGCCTGCAGCCTTCTGTCCGGTTACTTTACTGATAAGAGTCACTCCGCTAATTGTCGGCCTGTAGATCTAATCTAAATAGTAATGGAGTTCATTTGCACACAGTTTTTGACGCATTTACATTGCGTGATTGGGCTCCTTCCTGCGGTTATGGAAATGCGGAGTGTTAACGCATCAATACAGATCCATCAGGAGGCCCGCGGCTCCTTTTCAGACCTGCAAAAAGCTATTAGTCCTTAAAAAATTAAAGCATTTACCTGCAGAAAAAGAAGCCCAGTGGATTATGGAAATTCTTATCTAAATACACCAACTTATACTAACAGTTAATAATTAAAGCTGCGTGTTACAGCTGCAGCTAATGTAAGTTACAGCTTATTAATGCTGAGATAAAATATTTAATATATTCTCTAAACACCAATCATTCACTTTTAAAATAATCCTTTAAGTCCTTATATGTGAATTCTTCTTTAGCTTTAAGCACTTTAACATTTAGATGAATAACACTGCAGGTTTAATGTGTTATTATCATCATCAACATGCAGGGTGGAATTATATTATTGAGCTTAATGTTTAACAAAACTTCTTCCATAATATAAAATACAAATATATAAGCTACTAATAAAGACTCAATAAGTTTACAGTTCAATACAGGATATAAACACGCACGTAGGAAAATACCAAGGATGAGGAATCTTTCCAGGTAAAAAAAAAACCCATTCATGTCTTAATTCTTCACTCATTAACTGTAATAATACTCTTTAAATATTCCACGTATATTTGGGAGATTCGCACATTTCAGCAGAGATAAGTGGAGTTGATAAAAAGCCTCAGGTGAGTTAAAGTGGTGTGTCATTTTAAACGTGTGTCTCCACAGGTCGATTTAATTGTGAGCTATTGAATTAATTAAAACCTAATGAAGATCTGTGATAAGAGGCAGGAAACATCCCGGTGGATCCGCTGCAGTCTGGCGGGTTACTGCTATGTATTCATATTCAAAAAAGAAGACGTGTTTCTCTCTTTTTCTCTCTTTCTGTGGCTTTTTCAACTTTTCTAATGCCCTTATCTACTGAGGCTGCCTCACTAAACACCGTTTCATAGACACACTTTGTTCCAGATTAAATGAACTGCTCTCTGAAGGTTTAACTAAAAAGTTCACATCCTCCTGTTGAATTTCACCCATGCACAAAATAGTCCTTGGAGTTATTTTGAGGCCTGCGGATGATTTTATGATGTGATGTGAAGCTGCAGGTCGGCTCAAAAACAAACTAAATAGATCTCTAATTTATCGTCTTTTCTTAAATCTACCAAATTCAACCTAGACTCTAAAGTAGTTTCATAAAATCCCCAGCCCCCCTCTATCTCTCTATCTCTCTTTTAGATTATCATAATGACCATTTATGTTTCTTAAATTTTAAAATCACAATTTTGTTGACTACAAAACACCAAAGAAACCATGTAAACGTGTCATTTTCTATCTAAACGCGTGTTTTTCTTCCACCGTATTAAAACGCAGGCAGATGTTACAGCTGCAGCTTTAAACTCCAATAAATATAAAGAGGTTATAATAATAAAAATATAAAGGTTTTGGAGGTTTAGTTAAAGGTTCTGTTGTTTTATATAACTGGTTTTAAAATGTGGCTTTAATTAAAATTATATATATAAGTTTGTTTTAGAGTCTGTGAAGGTTTGTAGGAAGTTTGAAGAGTTGAGAAATTAAATGTTGGTAACACAGAGAGAGAGAGAGAGAGAGAGAGAGGGGAGGGGGGGGGGGTGTTTATATTCATTATTAGTCTTTGCTGTATTTCTATTTTCTTCCCTGACTCACTCTGCCTTCATTCACTTGCAGGATCCTGATCATCTGAGTCCCGGGAGTCCCGCATCTTTCTGCCCGCGTCCAGACTGCGGTCTCCCTCCGCGAGCTTCTAGCATGATGTCTTATCTCAAGCAGTCCCCGTACGGGATGAACGGACTGGGCCTGAGCGGGGCCATGGACCTGCTGCACCCGTCTGTGGGTTACCCTGGTACGGCTTTAATCCTGCACCAACACACCCAACCAGCCCTGATATAACAAGCTCATTTCATGTTATTTCTGGAAGTCTGCGGCCTTATTATTCCTATGTTAGTTTCTCCTGTTGTGTTTTTATAAAAGCATTATATCTGATGTTAAACTTTGATTTCATGTCTGAGCTTCAGCTGCGTTTACTGACCTTAATGATGTTTCTTTTTATATTTTTATTCCTGTAATAATTTCGTGATATTTCTAAACGTGGATCACTCCGCATGTGTTCACGGTTAAATGCTCCTCGGAACAAATGATCCTGAAGTGTTTACGTGACTTTTATAGTTCGTTTTATACGCGGGAAAAAAGTGGATTTAGACTCTGGATCACTGCGGAGAAACTCTATGTTTATGTTTATTTAAACTTTGGTTTTTAAGCCTTTGTTTTTACTCTATTTGATGACAATAATTAAATGTTTTACTATAATATTTAATCAGTCAAATCAGAGTAAAAACGCTCCTTTAGAAATAGTGTTTTTTTAGTTTTTTATAAGCGGGAAAAAGTCTAAATAAGTTTGGAAACATATTGGTTTCTGTGTGTTGTAAAAACTGCAACAAACAATGAAACATTATAAAAAAATAAATCCATTTCTTTTTTTTTAAACTGCTGAATTAATTTTCAGCCTTTAACGCAGCGCACGAGCAGATGTTTCAATCCTGGTTTCTAGACTTTGGGCCGATATTAGAGTTGTGTTGAGGAGCTTTTGGCGGATTGAATTGATGATTTATTTTCTTCTTTTTCTTCTTCTTCTTCTTCTTCTTCCAGGCAACCCGCGGAAGCAGCGCCGGGAGCGGACCACCTTCACCCGGACTCAGCTGGACATCTTGGAGTCGCTGTTTGCTAAAACGCGCTACCCGGACATCTTCATGAGGGAAGAGGTGGCGCTGAAAATCAACCTGCCGGAGTCCAGAGTGCAGGTCAGTACAGTCACACAGGCTGCTCCATGCGTCAGGATCCTTTAAATGTGCCACTTCTTACTTTATTTAAGAGAAAAAGACGGAAATTAGGACATTTATTTGCGCATTTTTAAACAATATTTCTCTTTTTGGATGAATCAGCGCCGTTTTTGTCTAAGTTTGACCCTGACTTTTCCCTACCAAGTAATGCCAGTTGCTTTTCATCTATTTAAACTTTAGATGTGCAACTTTTAGTGATTTAAAAACAACACATCTGGATGTAAAAATGAGAGGAAAAAAAGTGCAAGAAATGTAGGAATTAGTTTGGAATTCATACAAAGATCAGACCTGAAGTTTCCTCTGAGCTGAGAGTTTAATGATCCATTGTAACATCCAATAATACACACACACGCACACACACACACGCACACACACACACACACACACACACACACGTATTCAATGCCTCTGAGTTTTTGGTGACACTCTTGTTTTCCACCTCAGGCCTCTGCGTGATTAACTCAAACTCGTTCAGCTATTATTGATCAAGTAGAGACAAGTCTTTTAATCAAAGGGGAGAATTTGTGCCGGGCTCTGGCAGAGTGAAGGACAGGCTTTTGATGCAGTGAGCCATCCTTAGAGAAAAAGAAAGAAAGAAAGAAAGAAAGAAAGAAAAAGGCAGTGAGAGCTTTTTCCATCCCGGGTTTAGCGGCCCTCTGCTGGGCTTAAAGCTGCAGCAGCTGATTCTAACTCATTTACCTCTGACGCAACATACACTCTTATTATAGTAAAGTGATGTTATTTTTATTAAGTATACTTCTATTTTTTAAATGAGCTCACTGTTTGTAATAGTGGCAATGTGAAGATAATTATAATCTATATGTATGCAACTCCATAAACTCTCATGGCCTTTTTAATTATATGTTTTATTTATGTTAAATGTCTAAAATGTAAAAGTCTTATTTACTTATTTCAGTGTTGGTTCAGTTTTTGGTCGTTTTTTAAATGTTTAGTTCAGTTTATTAGCATTTAAACATCTTATATAATATAATATAATATAATATTAAGAACAACATCTAAAACTTTGTCAGGTGTAAAATGTCCAGTTTTGTAGTATTCAGGCACATTTATATCAACATGGACCAAATAAATATTAGAAACTAAAAACTGAAGAATTGAGTCATAAAAGATAAAACAAGAGATTTAGAAAAAAACAAAAAAAGGAAATATGAAATAAAGACAATATTTACATGTTAAAGTGTTTTTTGTTCTTATAAGGTTTACTCCTCTTTTTTAAATGTTCTGAAACCTCTTATTATCCATTTATTCCATTCCCATATCTTCCCTTTGAGCTCATGCTGCATTTTTACTGATTTATATTAATTAAGATCACAAATGATTTCATTATGTAATCCTAATTATGACTTAATGAAGGAAAAGGTTGTGAACAATTTGTGCCTCTTCACCTTTTAAACACTCTTAAAATCAATATATTTAAAACAGAACTTAGTAAAAGAATTAAAGTTTCAATTCACTCAAAAACAAACATATTTTTCTCAGGTTTTTTTAGGTTGATTTATTTTCAATATCTGAGATTGTTGCTCATATTACAGATAATGATCTTTCTCCAAAAACAGTATGTGGAAATACTTTATAGTGAAGCGATAGTTCTCCTGTTTATCAGAGAAAGTGGGAAAATGTTTAATTTTTTTAATGTTATAAGCAGCTGAAATTAAGATCCATATTTTAAGAGGTGACGCAGTAAAGTCAGAAATATCTCAAAATCTAGACTAATAAAATAAAAATGATCCTGATGGAGAGATATCAGTATATAAACTATTTAGACTTTAAAGGGCCAGTTCACCTAAAATAATGTGAGAAGATGTCCCAATGAAACACACATTTACATTCAGCTGTTTTAGTTATTTATTTATTTATTTTCAGCACTTTAGTGATTCAGAGTTTTTATCCAGAGAGTAAAAATGACTGTAGTTCAGTTCAGTACAGAGGTCAAAGGTCAGAGCAGCTCAGTAGGGTCATGTGAGAAAACGTCAGACGAAGGTGTTCACTTCCTGCCAGCTCCGACAGGTTTGACTGTTTTTTCCCCGCTGATGATCCGTACAACATGTGGCGCTGACCTTTTGACCTTTTCCTCGCTCCTCAGGTCTGGTTTAAAAACAGGAGAGCAAAGTGTCGGCAGCAGCAGCAGAGCAGCAACAGCGCCAAGGTGAAACCAATGAAGAAGAAGTCGTCTCCGACCAGAGAGAGCACCGGGTCAGAGAGCAGCGGCCAGTTCACCCCGCCGGCCGTGTCCAGCTCCTCCTCCACCTCCTCCTCCTCATCCTCCTCTTCTTCCTCCTCCATCTCCTCTGGACTGGGAGGACCCGGTATGATCAGCACCTCTACCTCCGTCACCGCCCCGGTGTCGTCCATCTGGAGCCCGGCGCCCATCTCCCCGGCCCCGGCGCCCGCCTCTCTGCCGGACGCCGCCGCCCCCACCAGCGCCTCCTGCATGCAGCGCTCCGTGTCGTCTTCCACCACCGGGGGAACGTCGTCCTACCCGGTGTCTTACAGCCAGACGGCGGCGGCGTACAGCCAGGGTTACCCGGGCTCGGCGTCCGGCTCTTACTTCAGCGGCGTAGACTGCGGCTCGTACCTGGCGCCCATGCACTCCCATCACCACCCGCACCACCAGCTCAGCCCCATGACGGGCGGCTCCATGTCGGGACACCCGCACCATCATATCAGCCAGACGTCAGGGCACCACCACCATCACCACCATCCGTCACACCACCACCAGGCGTACAGCGCGCCCGGCCTCGCCTTCAACTCCACAGACTGTCTGGATTACAAAGAGCAGTCGGCGGCGTCGGCGGCGGCCTGGAAACTCAACTTCAACGCCGCCGACTGTTTGGACTACAAAGACCAGGCCTCGTGGCGTTTCCAAGTGCTGTGACTTCCTGTGTGTCTCTCTTCCTCTCTGCTCCTCCTTTTCAAAGAAGTATTCCTTTTTTTTTTGTTGTTGGTGGTTTATAAGATCTTTTAAACTAATAGTAGAGACGTTTTTTAAATAAAAGTTTATTTGTGAACGAACTGAAACGACGCACAGATATCTGAAGCCTGAGCAGCCGGCCGGCCTCGGGTTCGGGTTCGGTTCCTTCGACTCGTCCAGGATTATTTTTCTACTCCAGAACTCGAGAGAAAACGACCCATTTCCAACTTCTGAAGGCCTTTCAATAGTTAAATTTCAGTGGAAGCTGCGTGATCGTGCAGTCTGAGGATCATCAGTGAGGATTAATTCTTCAAAGAACAAAAAAAACAGAAACATGAAACAAATCTAAAATTAGACTCTTGTGTGGGCTTTTCTAAAACTTTTCAAAAACATGATGCTGCTATGATTTTCAGGTTGCTGATGTTCATTTCTATCTGATTTCCACCTCGAATCTTATTCAGAACCTCCGTCGTCCAGGCCTGTGGGTGTTGTATTTTTGGAGATTGAATTGCAGCACTTGATCATAAGGTGAAAGATTTTTTGCTATTTGTTCTTTGATGAAAGATGAAAGAAAAGTTTTAAAAAAAATGTGAATTTAGACACGCAATGTCAGTATTCCATTGAAATTTTTGAAAGATGTACATTCGTGTCTTTATAATAAAGTCTTGTTAAAACTTGAGCGAAGGAAAGTTTGTTGTTTCTGAAGCGATGGATTCAGGTTCAGTAAGTCTTTTGTGACTCGGCAGCACTTCAGTTCTAAAACACTTAAAAACCAATTAACTGTGAACTGGTTGAACTGGTTTAGAAGTGTAAGAAATGCCTCGATGATTAATGATTATTAGCAGCACGACAACAGCTGAGGACACAGAAGTCGTGTCCTCAAACATGTTTTAATACATATATTACAAACTAAAGCTAAAACTACTTTATTGCTGTTTGTTGTGTTGTGAACAAAGGTTGGCATCGTGTCACCTGCAGCAGCTCATTACGTTATTATATGACGCACATGTAACGAGCTGTCAGTGTTTTCACTCTGTGGCTTTAAGCTGCACACACACAACACTCACTACACTGTGTCTGAGTACAGGTGACACTGTCAAAGCACCTTATCGATAATGTTATTGGTAATATGGAAGATACAAATCCTCTTAGATAATTTAAGGTCAATATGGGAGTAATAAGAGCCAAGATCAGTCAATGCCATGAATAACAGGCCTGGTTAAAGTCTTCCATACACAGTTCTCCTCCTGATCTACAGACTCAAAATAAGAAACTCTGACTTACACCACGGGAACAGAAGCAGCAGCTGTTTTATTTATTTTCGGCACTTTAGGATAATTAAAGATCTGAGCTCATAAACTACACGCTTTCAAAATGTCTAAACATTTGTGCACAGAATCAATGAGGAGTTTCTGCTCGGACATTTTCATTGACATATATATTCATGGTGTGAAATAAACTAAAACATTAGAATGAAGTTAGACTGTAAGGCTGCAGCTTTGAATGAATAATTACACCGTCTGTTATAACCTCCTCTTAAAGTGAGCCTTTGCTGAGCCTTTGCTGGGCCTTGCGTGATGTTCATGGTGACAAAACATTGCATAAGTGCACATCGCCTATATCCAAAATAAATATGTTTGCATGTATGAGACAGAAGTAAACCTCTTCTGGCTCATTGTGCATCTAAAGCTTTTGTAATGACGACATTTCCTGATTCTTTTTTGCTCTCTAATGCTCCTTCATGTTTCTACAGATAGATGATTGTGTATCCAGTGATTATGACCAAAATGTTTCATGGAGTCATGGATCAATAATGAGACATGTACATAAGAACAATTTTATGTAACTTCCTTGAATCTTTGCATAAAAATAAGTTTCAATCAAATAGTAATTTCCCAAATCAGTCATCTTCTGCCGCCTCTTTCTTCTCTTGTAATGCACACGGGACTCATGACCTCAGTGTTTTAAAATCCTGGCTCTGAGCTGCAGTTTTGCACCACAAATGACATCATTGATATGTGATTAGTAACATGTAGATTCATCAATACATGACTGCCATGTCAGTTAGCAGCGTGGCTCTGAGGATGACAGTCAGTCGGTCGGTCGATCACCACTTAAAATATCTCAACATCTATTTAGAGACGATGAATCCTACTGACTTTACTGAACTCTTAACTTTTCCTCTTGCACCATGATGAGTTTTACATTTTTGGTTTTGAGTAAAAACATCTTGACAACCATTGGATGGATTGCTGGGAAATTTGGCTCACACCTTCACGTCTCTTTCCTGCCTGCATCTCCAGACTGTCTGTAGTGCTAGTTGGGACATTTAGTCAGGCTAACACTAAAGACGGTGAACATTATACCTGGTAAACATCAGCTTTGTTATAGTGAGCATATTACAGAGCTGCTAACATGGCTGTAGACTCTTTGGGCCTTTTCACACCTTTAGTTTGTTTCTATCTTGTGGAAGAGTCTTAACTTGGCCTTTGAAGGAAAACGCATACATACAGTTCCCTCCTCTCATTGGTCATATGTGTCTGAGGTGAGATCTTAACCTGAAGAAGCTCCTATTCGCCCCAAATATCAACAAGGCAACACCCTTGGTTGTTAGTCCACTTGCAGCCTTGCAGTCAGTCAGATGGAGGGCGTAGCACATCATTACACAGTATTAGTTTGGGACCGAACTGAGACTACATCCTCTAAAGGGTCGGAGTATGATTGGTGCACTCAGCACCAAGGAGGAAACCAACCAGTCGCTGGAAAATCCTGCTTGACCTGCTGACTAGTTTGACCAGTTTGAGCTAGCTGGCCTACCACCTGCTAAAACCTAGCTTAAACCAGATTAAACCAGCTACTAGCTTAGAACCAGTAGCTGGTTACAGCTAGGTTTTTGACAGCTGGTACTCCAGCTACCTGCACTGAGTTGGTAACTGGTTTATCAGCTGTCAAAAACCCAGCTCAAACTAGTTTAAACCAGCTACACAACACTGGTATACCAGCTGATCACCAGTTAAACCAGTTTGAGAAAGCTGACTTAAATCTAGTAAAACCAGCTAATGACCAGCTAAGGTTTGAAGCTGGTTCTAGATGGATTCTACAGCAGTGGAGGCTGCGTTCAATCTTACCAAAAATGTAGATTTGAACACACCTTTAGTCCTTGTTTGTGTTCAGAGACGTTTCATTGAACACAATGCTCTGTGTTTCAGGAAGGACCAGTTCACATTCACACACTTATGACAAATTCACACAATTGCTGGTTTTATTCAGTTCAGTGTTGTGATTGAAGACAAATGATGCAGTATGTGGGACGTCTCACGATGTACCAACAAAAAACTAGCGTGTCAAAACAGTTTTTTCCTTCTATTTTCAGATTTCGACAACTTCTTTGACATGATCTAAAACCAACAGGAGCTCTGTCATGTAAATATACAGAAGAGAGGAAGAGGGATTACTTTATTTCAGTAAACCTTTAATCATTTGACTAACACCTTCAGGTCAGAAATGATACCAGATGAATCACTCTCCTATGGGTGCAGCATCTCTCTCTGCACAGATAAACGTCTCCACAGTGACCACGATCGGTTCCACCTTCACTTTCATTCATAAAACTCAGATTACACACTCAAACTGACTGTCAAGTGGAAGAGTGAAGTTGGTCTGTGGCAGCTTGCCGATCATCTCTGTCATAGCAGACTGAGCTATGATTGATTGTAGTCGGTCACAGTAAAGAAATGTACAACTCTATGATCACAAATTAGTCTAATCTCAGCATTACACACATCCTGAATTCACACCTGGAAGCAGCTCAGTACAACCAGCTTTCTAAAGGGCACCGTACCTTCAGCAGCGGTAACGAGGGAGATGATCCGCTGTTTCATATCTATCCTGCAGGGCTGCAAATAGAAAAAACACCTTCTGACCACAACCTTCTGTAACAGTCAGGCCCTGATGATGGTGTCAAATCACAGCAGTGACGAAGAAAAGGACCAGCTTATTATTTTAATGTAGCGACAGAAAAACAAGGCTGATCGACCGTTGAATTGAGTAAAAATGTCAAAAAAAAAAAAAACCTTTATTTTTTATCTGGCTGCCCATCAGCTTCCATAATTTCAACTGCAACTATTACGGATCACGTTGATAAATATGTTGAGAAATATCAAAATGCGCCAAATATGGAGATCAGAAAATAAGTGAAATAATTCTACACATGTAAAGGTAGAAATCCAGTGTAAATGTTATCTCTGTTACCCACAGGAATATCCAAACAGCATGTCAATAATCAGACCCCCCCCCTCCCCTCCTCCTCTTTTCCCTCATCCCTCTAACCCCCGCGGTGGCGTTGGACTCACAGCCAGGCAGGTTAGCAAACATGTACACTGGCATCCCCGCTGTTTGTTTGGCCGTGTCGACAGTAATGTACAACTCATTTGATCCAAGGAAAAAAGGGACGAATCACGATTTTAATTAACAAGCCGTCCCCGCTTCCTCGCAGCGTCCCTCCGGCAGCTGGACAAACAACTATTTGGTAAACATGGCGTCCGGGGCCGCGTGTTTGCCCGCTCTGCGTCCTGCTGCGTGCACCGCTGCCTTCTGCAAACACGAGCCGGGATTTACCACATTAGGACAAACTAATCTTTGGGCCATGTTCAAGCAATCTCCGCTGCTTATTTTAGAGGAAGGCCGTCCCGCTCTGAACAGCTGTTCTTGGATGTCTTATTATCCCACCAGCGTCTCCCAGAGGGCCTGAACTTTTATTCTCGCCTTTGCGGTGACAAAGTGACTCAGCTTTTTTGAGTCCTCAGTATTCCTGGAGGCCACTTTGACTTGTCAGGAGATCACATTCACTTTACCTGATGTGACCGCGCTTCAGAGGACAAAGCGTCCTCTCGAGCGCCCCTGAAGACGCAGCGCTGAGGCCTCTGCTGCCCTCAGAATAAATGACTCACAGATGATGTGAACAAAGCAGCTTCCTGCTGACCGAGCCGAACCGTGACGGGAGACTGGAAGTTTGGGTGGTCATAGACTTCTCATGAATGCTTTAAGACAAAAGTTTCTTGTTGTTCCTGTAAAGACATAAAACATTGTTTGAACTGTAGATATCCAGGTCAGGTCGGTTTGAGGGTAAGAGATGCTTTAAAAGAGGAAGAAAAGAAGGATCAAAATAGATGCAGCAGAACCAGAGGTATCATCTTTATTTATTCTTTGTCCAAACCTGCCACCTACATTTCCCACAGTGCAACCAAACTTCATTCATTATAAAGAACTGAGTGTGTTTTACAGCGTTCATGTCGTATGGGAAGATTGTGAGCATTTACGACATCAGACAACTACAATGAGAAAAGTTTCAAAAATGTTGATACTGAAAATATAAATGAAATCTTCAGTGACAGCATAGATCTTTTTTTTTTATTTCCAGCTAAATATCCCATCTTGCAGTTTATTATCTCCTCGTGTTGAAGACAGCACTGAAACGTTGCCATTTTGTGGTTTGAATTAAGTGTGTAGGCATTTTTCGCTGCTTTCTAATAAGCCTCACACCTACAGTACATCATGTGTGTATAAATATGATAAGTTCAGGGAAAGGTCGTGATTTAGTGGTTTTAATACACGGAATTAATCTGCATTGACTTGAAGCACGAGAGACAACGTTTTCATTAACATTAACCAAAGTGTATTTATTGTCTAAACCTAAAAACTCAGGATGTGAACCTAGTAGTAGTATATAAATGTCATTTCTATGAGATGAGACAGATCTGTTCCCGAACTATTTTTGCAGTGTGGCATTATCCTGCAGAAAGAGGGAATAAGGGAATATAGTTGACATGAAGGGGTGTACTTGGTTGGTAGTACGTGTAAAAGTAACTTCCACATGAATGCTGTCTTCCCATAATGCATCCTGGTGTCTTTTCTTCACCAGGTAAATGACACACACGCATCGTTCATGACGTGAAAGAAAACATGATTCAGGAGACCATTGCTCCATGGTCCAGGTCTGTCTCTAATGGGCCCATTGGAGGCGTTTCGGGCAGTGGGCATTAGTCAGTATGGACGCTCTGACTGGTTTGCAGCTACACAGCCTCATACGATGCTCTGTATGTTCAGGCACCTGTCTGTCATAGCCAGCGTTAACAGTAGTTCTTCTGTGGGATCGGACCAGACAGGTTAGTCTTCGCTCCATCAGTGAGTCTTGGACATCCATGACCTTGTTGCCGGTTGTCCTGCATTGGACCACTTTGGGTAGGACCACTGCATACTGGGAAGACCCCACAAGACCTTTGGCAACTGGGTCAGAGCATCAACTTCAACAACTGACTGTTCACTTTCTGCTTAATATATCTCACCCCATGTTATTCACTTCATCTGTCAGTGGTTTTTAATGTTGTAGCAGTCTGAACATCTGACAGCAGAGCACCATACAGATTACATCACATTTCAGTGTTTTAACCTAAATAAACGTTAGCTTTACATTAAAGCTAGAGCACGGTACTTTTGTATCCCCCTTCTGGCAGTGACAGTAAATTGGAGGTGCTCGGCTGTAATTAGTTGACACAGTTGTGCACCACTGGCTGTAAATCTATACTTTTGCGAATGTAAAACGGTGGATAAATTGTTTTGGCTCGTTTCACTTCCAGAGTTTGATCCATTCGGTCCAATAACGTATTGGAACGCTGGTTTCGTAAATACATAAATACATGCATACAGACTAGAAGAGCTTCACAATTAACAACAATTAAAAACTACAGTAAAATAAAGAGAGGTTTATTTGGTGGTGATAAGTTTAATCAGCATTGTGTGAACTTGTTTGTCAAGAGCTTCAATGTAACGGACGTTCAGTTATATGTAAAAGTTCTGCACTTCAGGTTTAAACGGCTCTTGTCTTATTTTATTGATTATTTGATTTAAGATTTATTTGGCAGGGACATCACACATCAATCAGCATTTTAGTTCACACCACACAGTAAATGTGTCAGAGTTATCCAAGAGGCTAGTTTTTATCTGTAGTCACCGGGAAGAGCAATAATTTATCCAAGTATAATAAAAAAATAAGAGAAAAAATAAACATTATATTATTAGCTTTAACTGTTCTCTGGAGTCAGTTTGATTGACAGCAAAACATCCTCTGAGCATGATTCACACTGTTCAGCAGACAAGACGACCATAATGTGAGTATCTCTAAATTAAAGATAATTAATTTAACTCCTTCTTTTCCTCTCTTAAATTAAGCAACAGCATCTTCGTCATAAAGCTTAAATAATTATGTTTTTTGCATTTTTCCTCATCTTCCTCACCACTGTGTGTCAAACAGCTCGGCAGTGATGCATCAGGAGAGGTTAAAAGAAGAAAAAAAAACAACAAATAGGCTGGAAAAGTGGGTAAAAAGCCAAATGATGAGTTGTGATTTTGAACGCACCGGCATCTCTGTGTGTATAGTTTCATATGGAAATCCCTTTAGCACGGCGGGTAAATAGATTACGATACAGTGAGGGATTAGGGATTGCCTCGCCGCTGGCCCACTAATCCAAAGCACAGACTGTCAACAGCCCTGACATGTCCGGGACTCCTTCTGCACAAAATGGCTCCTCGGCTGTTTAAGAAGCCAAACTAAAGACGCTCACACACAATCACACACACACACACACACACACACACAATCACACACACACCACCACCAACATGAATATTCCTATCAGGGCTGTCAGCGACGGGAAAGACAATCATGTTCGTCTTCAAAGGGAAAAGATTAGATAGCTGCACGAGACAAAATGAGACTCTTTGAAGTGCGTTCGGGTTCAAGTTGCTGAAAGTTTTTTGGGGGATAAAAGTTTTGTTTGTGTGTTTTTGTGAAAAACTTCTGTCAGACAGTTTCCATTCGCAGTTAACAAAGCTTGACAAAGTCCGAGTAGTTTTGAGGGCATATTACTGCCAAATTTCAGCTTTCAGTTGCTCTTCTAGTATCATTTTATTTTATTGACACCATTACCGATATTTCTACTCGTAAACTAACCAATAGCTAACATCCAGTACTCATATTAGGAGCCTTATTTTTAGGATGTTTAGGCCAAAAATGTCGTAGAAAAGCTTCTAAAGCAGCTCTGAGCAGTGGTGAAAGAGGTAATAACAACTTTAAATGACGGAAAAGTAGCAATAAAACAATACAAAAATACTATTTAAAATCTTAATATTATCATTATTATTAAAATTATTATTATAAGTATAGAACTTTTTTCAATTTTCAGTACAAATAAACACAAACAGACATATGAAACCATACAATTACAGAATACCGCAACCCCCATACATAAAAAACTGGGATTGGAGGATAGAGATTCAGGGAACCCAAGCTTAATGCTTAATGTTTGGATATAAAATTTCAAAATAGGAGAAGAAAGGCTTCCAGACTTTAAAGAATAGCTGCACTGATCCCTTAGTGGAGTATCTAAGTTTTTCTAGCTTTAGATGAGCCATAAATCTTTCCACCCAGTTACTGTGTGATGTTGGTTTGGTAGATTTCCAGTGAATCAACACTAACCGTCAGGCCAATAATGACAGAAAGGCAGTACAACAGTAAAAAAAATAAAAACCACATTACAAGTAAAGTTTTTGCCAAGACGTCCTCCATATTAAACAAGGAAATATGTGGTTTGATGACGTGACTCCAGAACGACCAACAGGAGCGTTTTCTAATCTGGCGCCAATATCGGAATCGTAATGCAGAGAAACCGTGAACACCAGGTCTGTTAAACAATAAAACATGTGACAGCACTGTGTTTGAGGTCTGGTTAGGTTTAAAGAAAGATCATCGTACTTCCTTAAAGTTAGGCTACCTTCATCGTCATGGTTACAGTAATAACTACGGGGGTTTAGGTTAGGGAATAATCGTAGGTCGGAAACAGAAAACGAACATCGGCCTCCTGTGGTTCAAATGTTGGGTTAATGCCTCCATCCACCAATCCTTATCGGCCACTAGATGGCAGCTGTCACTCAAATGTGACTATAGGACGTATGTCGGCGACTGATATTACGTGTTGTGTCGTTTTTCTTGCGAGAATGCTCTCATTTATATTTATTCACCTCAAACAGCCACTAAACCAACTGTACAGATGCACCTAAGTGTGTGTTTGTGTTCAGCTTTTAACTTTAACTGAGAATTCATCAAAAACTCCAGTTCTTACTTTTATTCCCCTCCAGTGTCTCTCCTCTCTAAAGCTTAAAAGATTAATAAAGTTCACATGAATGCACATTTTTCACATCTTTACTTTGACTTTCTATGCCAGTGTTCACCAACTCTGCTCCTGGAGAGCTGCTGCCCTTCATGTTTTAGGTATCTCACCACTCTAACACACCTGACTCTATTAATTAACTCGTTCAGTTGCAAGCAGCTGAAGCTCGTCAACGGGCTTGATAACGAGTTAATAATTACACTCAGGTGTGTTAGAGTGGAGAGATACCTAAAACATGAAGGGCAGTAGCTCTCTAGGACCAGAGTTGGTGACCACTGTTCTATGCAATCGCAGCAGCTCTAAAATTAGCTTTTTGTTCTGTCTGAACACAGTAAACATTCATAATGTATAATTTTACTGAGGTAGAAGTACAAACGTATTTGCAGCCAAATGTTCCTTAAGCATTTAAAGTGAAGGCAATCAATATACTTTTGACTTTAACTTTATTACTTTCTGAGGATGTTTATAGTTGCAAAATTATGATCAACTGATGAAAAACTGTTTCTTCTTAAGGTCAAACCCTTCAGCTACCTACAGTATTAGAACATATTTGTCCTTTTTATAGTCAAAAAATGATTGATCATCCAATAATATTAATATAACTTTGTATTAAAGGTGCAGTGTGTGGATTTTTTTGGGCCTTTATTGGAACAGACTTGGGAAAATGGAATATAATATTCATAAGAATGGTTTAATTAATGTAAAATCACCTGAAAGTAAGAATCATTATGTTTTCATCTATGGAAGTTGGCCGCCATGTTTCTACAGTAGCCCAGAATGGACAAAACCAAAGAGGAGGGCAAGGTGTATTCACTCAAATACTGGTCATTTAAAGGCTGAGATCAATGAAAAATGCTTTGATTTAATTCAGATATTACCTCTTACTTATTACTGTGTTCATATCTGATCATTAATCCTTCTATTAACCAATAATTCAAGCTTTTTGTGACTCTTATTATAATTATAAAACATGTACTCATCCTATTAGAGACAAACACCATTGACCATCTAATATCACATGCCAATAATAGATCAATGGACCAGTTTCCTGCTGTTTCCTGTCTCCGTGCTGTTTTAAAGTAAACTGCCCTCGGGGTAACAATCAGTGTTTAGTACCACATGAACACAGATGCCTGAGCTCTCCGCCGTGTTGCGACCCATAAATCAAACCCTGCAGAACTGGAGTGCATCTTGTTTTCAGCTTCATACGTTTGATGTATTTGCTTTCCAAGTGCCTCTCACTCTTCTGAGGCCGTGGCATGGCTGAAGCGGAGGGCCTCTCCTTGAAACAAACGGCGATAGGGAATCTCTTTGTCGTGGGCCGCGCCTAAGCCTAATCTAATGATTCAGATGACTGGGGGCCGTACTTAGCCGGATAGCCACTGGCTCGCTTCAAACAAGCCGCTACGGGTGGAAGTTTCCCAAGGATTAACACTTAAAGAAGCAGCAGAGGGAAGGAAGAAAAAAAAAAAGAAAGAAAGAAAAAAGAGAGTGGTGCCTTCCAGGGAATCCCCATTAAGTCGAGTCTTGGAGTGCCAGCGAGGAATGTGAGTGGCGGTTTGTTTCTGCTCAGCTGTGATCTGGGTCTATTTCAGCGCTGATGGAAAAACTGGCCTCGTACGTTTGATCTTTGACTTCCTACAAAACAAAAGAAACATGGTGGCATGATTTAATTTCCTCTCTAGTGAAATCTGACAGATGTTTTTTCTTGTAACAAACTATTTAAATCTGGATTATGGCGAACAAAAAAGGGAAGAAAAACTCTAAATTAAGACTATGACTGTAATAACTCAGTTTTAAGGTTGTAGTCTGTGCTCAGAATTGACATATTTTGGTTATTTACATATAATAGTAAAACACAAACCCTATCATAACACAAAAACAGCACTTTGTTGATTTGGAGAAGCTCCAAACTGAGCTGTGTAGGGATTTATAAGTAGCTAAGTGTCTAATGGGAAGCAGAAATGTGTGAAGTTAACCCCTAACCCCTAACCGTAAATTTTAAGGCAGCAACCTCCCTTAAATTCACAATATTTTCCAAAAGAGAAGCTCTCGAAAAAGTAGGGTCCATACGAAATCCAGAACATCTGCACAAACATCTGCAAAACCTTGATTCTCACTTTCTATAATATTTAGGCAAACTCCTGAAAACACTCACAACTGCATTAACAGATTTAGTAGACACAACACTCACATATCATCATCTTTAAAGTTGATATATTGAACTTATTATCAATCAGTTATTTCCACATCCAGCAGCTACTGATCAACATTATCATTCATTTGGATTCGTGTTTCTGTCCAACTGCTCCGAACATTGTATTGTATTTTACACTTCATGGTGTTTGTTGTACTGTAGTCAGGAATGCACCATCTGTATTTTACTATACTTACCGTGTTTATTGTGTTTTGTACTTTATATTTTGTTATTTTTTTTATCTCTCGTAGTTGATTAACCTTCCTGTCGTCCTCCCGGGTCAAATTGACCCCGTCCGTTTTGACTGTTCCTTTCTTTCCTCCCTTCCTTCTGTCCTTCCTCCTTCTCTCTTTCTTTCCTTCCTCTCTCTTTCCTCCCTTCCTTCTTCCCTTCCTCCATCCCCCTTTCTTCCTTCCTTTTGTCCTTCTTTCCTTCCCTCCTTCCTTTCCTTCCTCCCATCCTCCCTCCTTCTCTCTTTCTTTCCTGCCCCCTACCTTCTTCCCTTCCTTCTTTCCTCTGTCCTACTTTCCTTCCTCCCTCCCTTCCTCTTTTCCTTTCTCCCTCCCTCCCTCCTTCATTCTTTCCTCCTTCCCTCCCTCCTACCTTTCTTCCTTCCTTCTTTCCTCCGTCCTTCCTTCATCCCTTCCTTCTTTCCTTTTCTCCCTTCCTTCCTCCCTCCTTTCCTTCCTTCTTCCTCCCTTCCTCCCTCATTTCCTTCCTTCTTCCTCCCTTCCTTCCTCCCTTCCTTCCTTGACTCGAGGACAACAGGAGGGTTAAAGTCCATGCACACTGTCCTTTTATAAATAAATTAACTTAACTAAACATGTTAAAGGCACAACATGGAGTTTTTGACCACTAGTAGTGCTGTGGAGTATAATAACGTTATAAATGGCAATGGCTGTAACACACCAACACAAGTATTAACCCTCCTGTTGTCCTAGAGTCAAGGAAGGAAGGGAGGAAGAGGGAAGGAAAGAGGAAGGGAGGAATGAAGAAGGAAGGAAAGGAGGGAGGAAGGAAGAAAGGGAGGAAAGGAAAGAAGGAAGGAAGGTAGGTAGGAGGGAGGGAGGAAAGAAGGAAGGGAGGGGGAGGAAAGAAAGAGAGAAAGAAAGAAGGAAGCTAAGAGGGAGGGAGGAAAGAAGGAAGGAGGGAGGGAGGGAGAAAGGGAAAGAGGAAGAGAGGAAGGAAGGGAAGAAGGACAGAGGAAAGAGGAAGGGAGGAAGGTAGGGGGAGGAAGGAAAGAGAGAAGGAGGGAGGAAAGGAAGGAAGGAAAGAAGGACAGAAGGAAGGAAAAAAGGGGGAGGGAGAAAGGAAAGGAGGAAGGGAGGAAAGAAAGAACAGTCAAGACAGACGAGGTACATTTGACCCGGGAGGACGACACGAAGGTTAAAGAATTAGACTAAAAGCTTGCAAACATGGGTGTAAACAATACATGATTTAAAATATTTAAATAATTGGTTTTACAAATATGTTATGAGGGAGGAAAACATTTTGGTGAAGCCTGAAGGACCCAGAACGTGTTGTTATTGTGGTGAGAAAACAAGAAACCTCTGCAGGGCGTCTTTAACTTCTGTTGGTTTAACAGTCGAGTTTCTCACAGAATAAAAACTGTTACACAAACAAACCACCGACAATGAAGATGTTATCGAGTATTGATTTTTATTATTATTATATGAGGTCGGGTTAATTTCATCATCTTCGAAAATGTTTCATCACTTTACGAAATGTTTTACGTTTTTCATCAACAAATAAGAATCGAATGATAACCTGATGCAACGTCTTATTCAACGAGCTGCAGCTTCTGGTTAGTAAAACAGTCTCCTCCAGCAGCCAATCATATCTCTCGATTAAAAGTTGACTTAGCTGTTTGACTTGTTGCTGTCGTTAATTAGTAACTCCTCCATCCGGTCTCTGTCAGTAATGTTATCAGACGTTACATTTAAGATTTATTTCTTTAGCCTGACTTTTGATGAAGAATGATTCATGGACATTACCTACTTTTAATTTAGTCATTTATTTTATTGTATTCATAATGTAAAACTTTATTTTTAGGACTGTCAGCGTTAACACGTTAATCACGATACAATTAAGGGCCGCGGATAACGTGGTGTTGTTTTTATTGCCTGTGTCAGTAATGTTATCTGGTCTTTGATTAAGAATGATTTATGGACATTACTTTATTTTATTCACTTATTTATAGTATTCATATTGTAAAACTTAACTTTATTAATTTATTTGCCTTTATTGGTTTTATTTGTCTTTTTTAAAATCTAGTTTTTATTTCACTTTTTATCATTTTTAAAGTGTTTTGTGACCAATTTCTATTTCAGTTTTCAAGTGGATGCAACAACACATGGTTATTAGACAATGTACATAAATAATACACTCAATGATACATAAATGTACTTGTTATGTAACATTGTATGTCATTTTCCACCTGATCTTTAACCCTGTGAGAAAAACCCTTCCATCTCTCCAATGAGTTCTTCTTACTATTGTATATCAGTATTTACATCTTATGGTCTTAGTCATGCTTATCGAATCAATATTGAATCAGTTGAAAATGTGCTAAATGAATATTATTACAGCTTAGTAAAGCAAAATGTGCATCTTATTGTGTTATAAGCTTTTTTTTATGGTAGGCTTTTGTCTCAAATTGCTTTTCTGTCAACATTTGTTCTCTCTCATTATTGGCCTGTCAATCATCAATGAAACACTTTGAATTGTACTAACTTGAATGAAAGGTGCCATACAAGTACATTTGATGGTTGATTGGTTGATTGGTTGGTTGATTGATTGATTGATTGATTGATTGATTGATACCATTCACAAACATCAAATGACTAAAATTTGACTAAAAGCGAATGTAAGTTTTTGTCCAAAGACTCAAACTAAATCAGAATCAGACGCCAACATCAGCCTCAGTCCTGACATCACCTTTTAAATGACATCATCCTAAAAAAACAACACCAACCCAACAACATACAGATTGAATGACTTCCTGGTCACCAACGTCCACGTCGTTATTCGATCACTTTGGAGGCTTGCTTTGCTAATTGAGCTTCACTCACAGAGGGTCTTCAGTATTTGTTTTGGGGTCGACTTGATTCCTTCAGTAACGAGTCGGTGCATGTGTTCGGCTGTCTGATGAGCCCTTCGGTGCTGCTGTCACCGCTTTGACTGACAGGCCGCTGCAACACAAGCAACCCGGGATTAAAGTTATCCAAGCGTAAACAAACGCTGACGTTTTAAAGAGCAGGTAGAGAAATTTCTAACTGCTTTCAGACTGCAGGGAAGTTTTTTTTTAAGGTCAGAAAAACAGCTGAAATCACCTTAAACCTCAAAGAAAAGCTTCAACAGACAGACAGAGGTCACATCAATAATATCTGACAATCAACAGAGGTTCTTTCTCCAAGCTCCAGTCCTGTGTGTGGTGACTGCTGAGAAGTGGAACAAAATATATCACCATGATCAACACTAACCCTAACACTAACTCTGACATTTTTGTTCTCCCATACAAGAACAAAAATAGCCAATAAAGGTCCATGATTCCATCTTTTTATTAACCTGCACTTACCTGCAACCAGTGGTGGAAAGTTCTTAAGTACAGTTTTGAGTATTTCCATTTGAACCTACTTTCTACTTTCTACTCCACTACATTTATTTGACAGTTTTAGTTACTTTTCATATGAAGATGAGAGTTTTTAACCCTCCTGTTGTCATTGGGTCAATTTTGACCCAGGAAGACAACAGACTTTAACTCAGAAATTAGAAATACTTTCATTTAAATTAGGACTGTTGACCATAATTTGCACACACAAAAAATATGTGTAGAACCTGTTTTAAAAAGTTGGAGTGAAGTTGGCTAAAAAAGTCTTGGGTGATAATTTATACCTTTATGCTTTATAAACAAACAAAACAGGGTCTATTTTGACCCAAGATGACAAACGTTTAATGGGCCAATGGGAAGACACAAGAGGATTAATATAGTTCTTTTTTTTTTATTGTTATGGACTTAGTGTGAATGGTGCTATACAAATAAAATATGAATAGGATGCAGTACTATTATAAGTAAGCTACCAAAAGTATCTAAAATTGACTCCACAAATGTTGTACTCTTAAAGCTCTTACATGTATTTGTTAGAAATAAAGACAAACAACATAATGTACTATAATAATATAACACACTAAAAGAAGCCAGTCTACAAGATGAATACTTTTACTTTTGATACTTCGAGTACATTTAGCTGATAATACTTCTCTACTTTTACTTGTACTGGAGTATTTTTAGACTACAGTATTTCTAGGATCTGAATACTTCTTCCACCACTGCTCGAAATGGACATTAGCGGTTATATAATCAGAAACTTTCCTGTGTTCAAATGTGCCACAAATGGACTGCGAAGGGAATTATGGCCCGTAATGATGCCCAAATGAACATTAAGTGTGTTTATCTTGCTGTAATGATTCCTCCTGTTCATACTGACCATTAGAAGATCCCTTCATCATGTTTACAATGGAAGTGATGGAGGACTAAACCCACAGTCCTCCTTCTGTGTAAAACAATGTATTTAAAAGTTGATTTGAAGCTAATATGAAGCTTCAGTCGTCTGAATGAGTCAAATCTTCATCTTCTATGTTTTGTCTACCAGGTAATGAACTAGGAAACGTATTGTATTTTTGCAGGAATGATAATATTAGCAACACACTTCCAGTTTGTAGGTCGTTACTGGCCCAGTGAAGAAGGAAGGATGGATAGATGGAGAGCAGACTGAGATGATTTGGATAATGTGGATCGCCGGCAGATCTGATATCACTCGTCTTCTTCACAAATGTAACACGGGATATGCACTAATCTTATTTATTTAAGAGCTTTAGGGGCTCACAATGAGGGGCTTTAGTCTTAAGCAGAGCTGCAGCCTTATCATTAGTGGAGAGGGAAGGCGATTAAGAGCAAATTATAAAACAAAGAATTAAGTTCTGAGAGCCAATCTAGATGAGATCTCAGTTAAACGGAATCAATTTGTAAAAGTGTGACGACGTCTGGACCTCACAACGGGGGAATGTTAATGCTGAGAGAGAGAGAGAGAGAGAGAGAGAGAGAGAGAGAGAGAGAGAGAGAGAGAGAGAGAGAACATACATTTACTCTATCTGTCTCTGTCTCTACACATTTTTTGCTTCTGTCATTGTGACCATGAAGTGGACTGTGTAACAGAAAGTTTTCTCAAAGTCAATCTTTTTCAAGTCTTCCTTCACTTGATCGGATGAACGCACAAATCCATTAACCATCGATTGTCTTTGCCTCCTTTTCAATCCACAACAACATGGCAGTTATTATGGGACGATTACATTTCTTCTAAAATATCAACAAAGCCTCTTTTTTACCTGTTCTTCATTATTTATAACACATCAGAATCAGTTGGAGTCTCAAATAATGATGCTCATAACCACATAGTGTATTTCTTCATTAGCTCACAGTGACAACAGCAAATAAACTCTGTCATCATCAGATATGAACCTACAACACTTCAAATGTTGCTGCAGTCACTCTGTGCTTATTAAATAGATACGGTTTAAATTAATTGATCTATGTACCAGTATTTTGCGTGTGTACCCAAAGTCTGATAGATCTTATTCCTCTGTTGTTGTCTGAAAACTATTAAAAACACATCAGTGAGTCACACCGCTGCACTGGGTGACATCTTCCTTCATTATGAAGAGTTTGGTCACGTTAGTTTGTTTAGAAACGGCTCAAAAGACTATTAATAGCATCACATTTTGAGTCTCTAGAGAGTAGTTCTGTGTAATTTCGTACTGTAATTCTTTCATTTACGATGTAGTGCAAAGTCAAGAGGTTGTGATATGTAACACAACAAAATCACCTTCCCTGCACCTGCTCAATGGCATCTGCCTTACACAGAACTACTCTCAGAGACTCAAAATGTGACGCTGTTATTAGTTATGTGTCACTGGGTGAGATGTTCCTCATTATGAAAAGTTTGATCATATTAGTTTGTTTAGAAACAGCTCCAAAGACTAATAACAACATCACATTTTGAGTCTCTAGAGAGTAGTTCTGTGTGATTGAGCTTTAATTCTATCAGAAATTAACAATGTAGTACAAGAGGTTGTGATCATGGATGTGTTATAAGCCACTAAAAATGGCGACCATTCAATTCTATGAGAATTGCTCAGCTGCCAAAAAAAAAGCTTCTAGCTTCTTGGTTTACATCGTGATGACGTCACAGATTTTTAAATCGCTTTTCTCGGCTGGAGGAAAGTTTTACAAACATGGAACCTCCATGGATCAAAAAATGAATAACAGAAAGAGTCATAATTGAACCTTTCTGCTGTTCGAGGTGTTTTGTCAACAGTTTTGCAGATGTCTCTTTTACAGTGGTGGTCAACGGGGAAAATGCTCTTTTAGGCTGCAGGGGGATGTTTTTAGCTGCAATACCATAAGTGACCACTGGGAAACACTGGCTGACAGGCGCCCTATCAGCTCGTATAATACATCCATGGTTGTGATATGTAGCACAAAAACTAGCTGTAAACAGAACAGCGTTTCCTGCACATGCTCAGTAGCGTCTGCCGTACACAGAACTACTCTCTGGAGACTGGAAATGTGACGCTGTTATTAATCTTTGGAGCCGTTTCTAAACAAACTAACGTGACCAGCCACTGCATTGGGTCACATGACATGGGTTCCTTCAATATGAAGAGTTTGTGACGTGTTTTTAATAGTTTGGAGGAATAAGTTATGTCAGACTTTAGATCCAAACCAACAATTAACTGATCTACTAGCAGAAAAATATAAATAATTAGAAATATATTGAAAATTGCCATCGACTGTGTGTGTGTGTGTGTGTGTGTGTGTGTGTGTGTGTGTGTGTGTGTTTGGGGGGGTGGGTTAATTTAGTGACTAATTAAAGTGGAAAGTGACCGGCCGGGTGAAACGTCAGTGCCCCCCCCTCCCTCTCCCCTCCACTCTCTCTTTTGTTATCTTTAAAGTGGCCGTAGGAGTGTTAATAATTTGACCCCACCCCAAATGTCTCCTAAGTGATGGGGAGGGGGGGAGTCGTTTGAACACTGACCCTCCCCTCTTGTTTCTTGTATCACCCCCTCCTTCATCCCCCCTTTCTTCTTATTCTCTGCTCCTCTGTTGTCTTCTTCTTCTTCTTCTATCCTCTTTCATGCTCCGCGACCTCGGCTCCTCCTTTTCAATCTGGTCGGCTCAGCGGTGGACTCTTACAGGGCGAATGGACTGGAACTGTTGCTGTTCCCACTGAGGGAGGGGGGGGGGAGAGCAAAGAGGGAGGGAGGGTGGCATGGGAGAGATGATAGGAAGTCTCTCTCTCTCTCTCTCTCTTTCTTCCTCTTTCTTCCTTCCTAACTTTCATTTTTCATTCTTTGTTTCGTCTCTACAAATTTCCATCGTTCCATTCCTCCTCTTTTATTCACAAAACTTCCAGTTCCTCTTTCTAATAACTTGTCTTTTATTAAAGGTTCATTAGTTTTAACTCGTGTAGATTTTTAATAAATGATTAAATGTTTTTTTAATGTTTTATAAATTAGTTTTAAGCCATTGATCAGGTCAGATCAGAGTCATTTATAAAGTGTTTTTGCTTATTTGTGGTTTTGTAGTTATCACATTAATTGTGCTATTTAATTCATTGTATTATTATAATTAGTCTATTAAATATTATTTTGTTATTTCATGTATTTAATTACTTATTTGTTAGTTTAATTTTCATGTTTTTTGGTGTTGGATGAGCTTTGAAAATGGGTTACCTTAAATCTATATTTAAAATTCCAATAAAAAAAGATTAATTAATAATTCAGGCTAATGAAGGTACTAAAGAACGAAGTTGATATTTAAATTCAAAGTTAGTCAGTAATCTATATTTATTAACGCTTCCTGTTTTCAGAAGTTTTTTAGAGCCTGGAAAGACAAATAAATGCACGATAAAGATAAACACCAGCATCAAGGCAGCAAACCAAAAGTTATCCTTATTAATTGTTTATAAGTGATCTACAGTATAAAGCATTAGTAAATTATTTATTTTGTATTACACATTAATAAAGTGATTAATTACTACTTATAAAGTCTGTACAGGAAGTCTTACTCTCTAACTTTCATCCAACTTGTCAAACATTCCTTCTTCACTTCTCTTCTTCTAACTTCTCTTTGTTTTCTTTCCTTTCTTCAATGTTTCTATATAAAACCACATTATCACAAATCATAAATTTTAAAGGGGGGAAATAGAAGAAACGTCAGTTAGAGCCACGGAGAAAAAAACAAGGTGACAAAATTATAGATCAACTGTTCACATGCGAATATGAAGAATAAGATCAGAATGTGTTTCCTTTCTTTTTAAAGTACTTTTTGCCCCTTTTTTATTCACCCATACCATTTAGTCTTATTTTATATATTCTGTTATTGCCATTTATATATATATACTGTATGTTATTTAACCAGGTAAAAGTCTCATTGAGATTTAAATCTATTTTCCAGGTATGATGCATAAAGAGTGATGACTTTTATTTCAAATTAAAATAATTAAAATGATCTTTATTGGTATGATAGATCAGAAATCTATAATACCAAAGCAGTAGAGAAGATTAATAACACTGACAGATTATTACTAATAAATATACAATATCAAATATCAACAAACATATATAAAAACAGTATAGTCAAAGGCTTTCCTTTCATTATTGCTTCTTTTCTTCTCTCCTCTGATTCAACTTTAATGCAACTCTGTCAAGTACAAAACTTTATTCTTGACTCAAATTCCACCTACTAACTTTTCCAGGAGTTGCTGTATCTAGTGTTTCAAAAGCTTTAATTAAAGTTGCTGTTGAAATCCCCACAAAGAGTTAATAAATGGACCTTTAGTTGTGTCTCCTGCCCTCCTTCTATCACCCATATTTAATGTTTCTCTTTCCTTCTCCAGTTTCTTCTATACTTTTCTCCTTTTCGCTTGATTTTACAACTTGTTAAAGCAACTTTGCCAAAAACTCCACTTCTTCTACATTTCTTCTTTCCCTCCATACATCCTTCTTTCCCTCCTTTTTTTCCCCCAGACAGTTATATATTTTCCTGAGTTCAGGGAGGCTGCAGGCGGCGGAGCAGCAGCAGTCTGATCGCTGGCTGCCAAAAATGGAATTAAGTCAGTTGCCAGGCTGGATAAGGAATTGGATTCTCTTCCTCTTCTGTTATCCCCCTGGACCAGATCCTGTTTCCCCCTGAGGGAGGTGGGGGTTAGCGGTGATGGAGTTGAGGGGGGGGGGGGCAGGTGGTAAGGCAGGGTTAGATCTCTGCCAGGTCGCTGTCACCGGAGCACCTCAGCAGGCCCACATCAGGCCACACCTGTCCCCCCCCCCCTCCCAAAAAAAAACAACCACGTTCTGTGTCTGGGCAGCAGCTGCAGCCGGCCGGGGGTTTGAGTCTCCGGACCCGGGCCGAGGTCTTCTCCACGCCACGCCACGGCTTATTTATCTTCACAGGATGCAACACCTGGCCGGGCTTCCACCCAGCTGGACAATAACACTGCTGACTGATATCAATAGAGGCTTTTGGAGTTTCATCACAAATCTCCTAGCAACCGCAGCTCGCGCCGTCATGTAGGAACAGCGGAGAACTCGCTGTGTGAAAATAATGTGCAGTGTGCGTGGCTTCCTGGGTCAAGGAAAGCAAGAAATATATATCACTGTTATGTTGTGCAGGAGGTATTCTTGGACTCAGAAATATCTAAGTTGAAATCATATCTGAAAGGTAGAAAAACCCCATTCACAAACTTTTAGGTATGTTTTAGTGACATTTTAAAACATTATTATTGTCATTAACCTCATCAAATATTCCACTAATCGGAAGATCGGTGGTTCGATTCCCGGCTCCTCCAAGATACTGAACCCCAAATTCCTCCCGATGACTGTGCCAACGGTGTATGAATGTGTGTCTTAAATGTTGTGAATGTGACGCATAGTGTAAAAATGTTTTGAGTGGTCCAACAGACTAGAATAGCGCTATATATATATATATATATATATATATATATATATATAAGTAAAGACTATTTACCAAAGTTGGAAGAGAGTTTAAGTTGAAATCATGTCTGAAAGGAAGAAAGACCCCATTCACAAACTTTTAGGTATGTTTTAGTGACATTTTACAACAGTGTTATTGTCATTAACCTCATCAAATATTCCACTAATCGGAAGATCGGTGGTTCGATTCCCGGCTCCTCCAGTCCACATATCGATGTGTCTTCAGGCAAGATACTGAACCCCAAATTCCTCCCAATGACTGTGCCAACAGTGTATGAATGTGTGTCTTAAATGTTGTGAATGTGACGCATAGTGTAAAAATGTTTTGAGTGGTTGAAATGACTAGAATAGCGCTATATATATTATATAAGTACAGACTATTTACCAAAGTTGGAGGGAGTTTAAGTTGAAATCATGTCTGAAAGGAAGAAAGACCCCATTCACAAACGTCCAGGTATGTTTTAGTGACATTTAACATCAGTGTTATTGTCATTAAACTCATCAAATATTCCACTAATCGGAAGATACTGAACCCCAAATTCCTCCCAATGGCTGTGTCAATGATGTATGAATGTGTGAATGTGATGCATAACAAGTACAGACTATTTACCAAAGTTGGAAGAGAGTATAAGTTGAAATCAAACCCCATTCACAAACTTTTAGGTATGCTTCAGTAAATGGTTGTGGCTCAGGAGGTAGAGCAGGTCATCCTCTATTGGGAAGATCTGTGATTCTATTCCCGGCTCCTCCAGTCCACATATCGATGTGTCCTCAGGCAAGATACTGAACCCCAAATTCCTCCTGATGACTGTGCCAACGGTGTATGAATGTGTGTCCAAATGTTGTGAATGTGACGCATAGTGTAAAAATGTTTTGAGTGGTCCAACAGACTAGAATAGCGTTATATATATATATATAAGTACAGACTATTTACCAAAGTTGGAGGGAGTTTAAGTTGAAATCATGTCTGAAAGGAAGAAAGACCCCATTCACAAACTTTTAGGTATGTTTTAGTGACTTTAACAACAGTGTTATTGTCCTTAAACTCATCAAATATTCTACTAATCGGAAGATACTGAACCCCAAATTCCTCCTGATGGCTGTGTCAATGGTGTATGAATGTGTGAATGTGATGCATAACAAGTACAGACTATTTACCAAAGTAGGAAGAGAGTATAAGTTGAAATCAAACCCCATTCACAAACTTTCAGGTATGCTTCAGTAAATGGTTGTGGCTCAGGAGGTAGAGCAGGTCATCCTCTATTGGGAAGATCTGTGATTCTATTCCCGGCTCCTCCAGTCCACATATCGTCGTGTCCTGAAGATACTCAACCCCAAATTATTCCCGATGGCTGTGCCAACGGTGTATGAATGTGTGAATGTGATGCATAGTGTAAAAGTGCTTTACATGGTCAAAAAGACTATAAAAGCGCATATAAGTACGGTCCATTTACCATTTAAACACAATATAACATTTAACAACAGTGTTATGATCCTTAAACTCATTAAAGTCGAAATAATCAGCACATTTTCCATTTCTAGCTATCCATATTCTAGGGTTAAACAGGAATAACTTTACATGATTTACAGTTAATAACTCCTTATAGTAGCAGGATGTCTCTTCTTTTTCTCATTCTTTACTGGAAATGTCAACTTTTCAAATATGATTGATGAGTGGACAATGCAAACAACACATAGAGAAGACTTAATAACGTCCTTAGAAACAAAGGCTACAGAACGGACGGCTGTTTATGGGCGTGTCCGAAAAGCCGATGTCGGTATGGTAGAAAAAAGTTGTTTGTGAACTGCTGTTTTAAAGCCTAGAGTGTCGCAATTTCACTGTCGCCATCTTTGAATTTTGGAGCCATAAATGACCATATTTGGATGACCTATAGTGTGAGCTGATAGGTTGGTTAACATGGTGCTATTACAGTCTATGGTTAACTGTTGCTGTGTCTCTAATCTCTTCTTCTGTTCTTACTCTTCTTAATACTCTGAGGTCATAAGTGTGTTGACACTGATGAGTATTGAAACATGCAGCACTATGAGAACCTGGATGGTTTCACTCAAAACAGTCAGAAAGTTGAGTGTGGAAACTATGGACACATCTCAACCTCAACGGACGCCATCTTGGCTCTGTAGCAGAAGGGGAGGGACCACTTATCAAACAGGAAATGGCAGCCGAGGACGTTATACAAATGTAAATGATACATGTGTTTCTCTATACTAGGCTCAACTATACTGTTGTCACATATAAACCATCAGCAGGTTTATTGGGTTCATTTAACAGTCTGTGATGATTTCCAGACACTAACCTGTCGAAATATGTCCACTACACAAATAAATACACAGTGTACTCGCAGAAGACAGCATGTGATAATGCTAATGGTCATTTTTGCTCACGAAAAACAGGCTTAACACCATTAAACTCAACATACAACCTTTTTAACGAGTCTTTGAGTAAAACTGAACACTTAACAAGACGACCAACATGTTATTACTAACTTTAATGAACTGAAAACACACTGTGACGTTGTGTCGGTTACACCTGTACTCTGTGAGTCTGGTGTTATGTTACGTAATCATCGTAGCTACATGCTAACCTGCTAATCACTAGAGACGCTGCTGGCCGTCCATACGTAAGTAAACACATCACAGGGCCTTTAACCCTCCTGTTGTCCTCGAGTCAAGGAAGGAAGGAAAGATGGAAGGAAGGAAGGGAGGAAGGAAGGCAGGCAGGAAGGAAGGAAGGAAAGATGGAAGGAATGAAGGATGGTAGGAAGGAAGGAAATATGGAAGGGAGGAAGGAAGGAAGGAAGGAAGGAAAGATGGAAGGAAGGAAGGAATGATGGAAGGAAAGAAGGAAGGAAGGAAGGCAGGCAGGAAGGAAGGAAGGAAGGAAAGATGGAAGGAAGGAAGGATGGTAGGAAGGAAGGAAAGATGGAAGGAAGGAAGGAAGGAAGGAAAGATGGAAGGAAGGAATGATGGAAGGAAGGAATGATGGAAGGAAAGATGGAAGAAAGGAAGGAAGGAAGGAATGATGGAAGGAAGGAAGGAATGATGGAAGGAAAGATGGAAGAAAGGAAGGAAGGAAGGAATGATGGAAGGAAGGAAGGAAGGAAGGAAAGATGGAAGGAAGGAATGATGGAAGGAAGGAAGGATGGAAGGAGGGAAGGAAGGAAGGGAAGGAAGTAGGGAGGGAAGGAAGGAATGATGGAAGGAAAGATGGAAGGATGGAAGGAAGGAATGATGGAAGGAAGGAAGGAAAGATGGAAGGAAGGAAGGAAGGGAAGGAAGTAGGGAGGGAAGGAAGGAAGGAAGGAAGGAAGGAAGGAAGGAAGGAAGGAAGGAAGAAAAGGAGAGAGTAAAGGAAAGAAGGAAGGAAGGAAAGATGGAAGGAAGGAATGATGGAAAGAAAGATAGAAGGAAAGAAGAAAGGAAGGAAGGTAGGAATGATGGAAGGAAAGATGGAAGGAAGGAAGGAAGGAAGGATGGAAGGAAGAAGGAAGAAAAGGAGGAAGGAAGGAAGGAAGGAAAGGAAAGAAGGAAGAAAAGGAGGGAGGATGGAAGGAAGAAGGAAGCAAATGAGGGAGGAATGAAGGGAGGGAAAGAAGGAATGAAGGACAGAGGAAAGAAGGTAGGGGGGAGGAAAGAAAGAGAGAAGGAGGGAGGGAGGAAAGAAGGAACAGTCAAAACAGACGGGATCAATTTGACCCGGGAGGACGACATGAAGGTTAAACACTGAAGAACAACAGTCACATGACCTACTCTTTTATTCAGAAGCAGCTCGGCTAGTAAGCTAGTATAAACATTTCAAGTCAAGTCTAAACTCAAACTAACTAAACTCAAACTCAGTCAGATGATGATGTTTCTTTTTACTCTATTTATAGCTGCTAGCAGACGTACATCACACACCAGAAGCCTGTTTGTCTTCCTGTCACACTGTGTGTATATACAGTACAGAAGGATGGAAGGAAAGAAGAAAGGAAGGAAGGAAGGAAGGAAAGATGGAAGGAAGGAATGATGGAAAGAAAGATGGAAGGATGGAAGGAAAGAAGAAAGGAAGGAAGGAAGGAAGGAAAGATGGAAGGAAGGAATGATGGAAAGAAAGATGGAAGGATGGAAGGAAAGAAGAAAGGAAGGAAGGAAGGAATGATGGAAGGAAAGATGGAAGGAAGGAAGGATGGATGGAAGGAAGGAAGGAAGGAAGGAAGGAAGGAAGTAAGGATGGAAGGAAGGAAAGAAGAAAGGAAGGAAGGAAGGAATGATGGAAGGAAAGATGGAAGGAAGGAAGGAAGGATGGAAGGAAGGAAAGAAGGAAGGAAGGAAAGATGGAAGGAAGGAAGGAAGGAAAGATGGAAGGAAGGAATGATGGAAGGAAAGATGGAAGGATGGAAGGAAGGAAAGAAGAAAGCAAGGAAGGAAGGAAGGAAGGAAGGAAGGAAAGATGGAAGGAAGGAATGATGAAAGGAAAGAAGAAAGGAAGGAAGGAATGATGGAAGGAAAGATGGAAGGATGGAAGAAAGGAAAGAAGAAAGGAAGGAAGGAAGGAATGATTTAATTGCTGTTAACATTCACAGAAATCAGATGACTCTTTGGTGAGAATCAATGATTGTATTTTTTCATTTTCCCCCCGTCGGCTCTTTGAGTAAAAGTATTAAGCACAGCTGGACGAGTCCCTGAAGGAAACAGAGGGGGTAGGGGCTAAACGAGGGAGGGGGGGGGGGGGGCTTGTGAAATGGACCATCGGACCTCAAAATACATCTCCTCCTTTACTTTTTCATTAAAATATTTTTTTCCATTCTCCCAAGAATGATTTGGAATTTAAAGTCCTCTATAATTGGGCCTATATTTTCCCGGCCTGCCGCGGTTGTGCTTATCAGCGAGGGGTAAGAATTAAGACCACATAGGGAACCAAATAACATTTTTTAAAAGCTGGGAGACTTAAGTAGAAAATTGGCTTAGCATGCAGATAGCAAAGTCAACAATGGGAACATATATCCAGGCTCGGAGTGATTGAAGTCCCTGTCTTTCTGATGAACAAAGTGTTTGATTTTCACCACGGCTCTTACATAAACTGCTAACTTGATTTCACACCCCGGATCTGAGGGTGACAACAAACACTTTAATTAGAGGAAGATGATGCAGAGAAGGGAGAGGGAGAGGGAGAGGGGGGGGAGGGAAAGGTGATAGACGGAAACAAATCCCTAGCACACTCCAGACAGCCTAAATATACAGCCAGCAAAGCGAAAAATAATAATTTTTTTCTCCTACTTTTCATATCTTATTATATTTCTCCTCATTCTGCAGCTTGGAATTGTGAATATTTTTGCATAGCTTATAGACGGGTGCTATCTCGCCCAAACCTACGAGGTTCATTTGCATTGTCGAGGGTTTGCGTGGGAGGTTTTTGGGACTGGGGGGGGGGGGGGGGGGGGGGGGGGGGGGGGTCATATGTGCCATAATTAGGCCTTTGTGGTTGGGACCGGACAGCGTACCTGCCGTCCCGGCTTGTAGCAGCTACAGCGCCGCAGCCTGAGTGGCACCTTGTAGGCCTTTGAACCGAGACTCTCCAACACTGCCAGATTAGCTCCTTTCAGAGTGCCTCCATTCCTTCTAAGTAGTTGTTTTTAACGCTGATAAAAAGAAAAGAAAGAGAAAGGGAATAAAAGCCAGCCGGGAAAAAAAAGCACACACACTTGATTCAGCGGACGTTATTAGACGGTCGCGCAGATCACCGCAAGT
This sequence comes from Scomber scombrus, assembly GCF_963691925.1. Taxonomy (NCBI): domain Eukaryota; kingdom Metazoa; phylum Chordata; class Actinopteri; order Scombriformes; family Scombridae; genus Scomber; species Scomber scombrus. Next base: position 34,079,301 of record NC_084971.1, read on the forward strand.
GATAAACGCCGTCCAATAAACGTGTCAATCAAGGCCTCCACCTTTCTAACGCCACCTCCGCTCGCAGTTTGGGCTTTATTGGTTAGCAAATAATCAAAGCACTTTTTTTTTTTTTTTTCCTCCTCTGAAGGGGATTAGAAAGGCGAAGCTTAGCCCGCTGGACCAGACACTAGCGGGGAGGCCAGGGGGTCTCCTTATCAGGGCTGGGCTGCTGGATGCAGCTCCGCTACAGGACAGATTGCTTTCACTGTCGCCCGTCTGCAGGGAAGAACAAAGACGCTCCGCCGCCGCCGCCACCGCCGCCATAATGCCCCGGCTCTGGTGGGACACCGAGGGCTCCGAAAGAAGCCTTTATGTATTCATTAGGATGAGCAGTGAGATCATACATGCCTCCGCCTCCCTTCTTTCTTCTTCTCTTCTTTTCATCCATCCATCTGGCCTCCATTAAAAGGGGTTAATTTCTTCCTTGTAACCTGTTCTGTCTGATTGTGCAGGCGGAGGATATATATACAGATATGCAGGCTGTGTGTGTGTGTGTGTGTGTGTGTGTGTGTGTGTGTGTGTGTGTGTGTGTGTGTGTGTGTGTGTGTGTTACAGTGTGTGTGACAGTGTGTGTTACAGTGTGCTGACACAGACAACTTCATATCTGTAACCTCACTGAATCTCTACCGTAGAAATCTTGACAGAAAAAAAGGCAAAGTTTCATAAAAAATAAGCTTCTGGATTCACTGAAGTTTTTACTCCCAGTTAAACCAACATATCACAGGATTATTGTGTGATCATTTCTTCAGTTTACAGCCACATTTCCTGATTAGGCTGATAAGATACAGGTTAGTGTATAATCAGAGTCGTCAAACTCAGTTTAGTTAAAGGGCCACAACATTACCCAATTAGATCTCAAGTGGGCCAGACCAGTTAAACCATTGCATAATAACCTATAAATAATATATAATAGAAAAAATACATATTATAACTTGTGTTCAAGCCCTTCAAGGAAAAATGTGTCCTTTAAATCTGAAGTTGGACGTCCAAGCCTTGACTGTGAATGTTGAGTAAAATAAGTGAGAATAGCAGTTCATGTATTTTATTGAAAAACTTTGCAAAGTTATCCATTGGGCCGGATTGGACCCTTCGGTGGGCCGGTTCTAGCCCGTGGGCCATATGTTTGACACCCCTGATATAAGGTGTATTTTTTTGCTTTGTAGCAGAAGTTGAGCAAAGTTTACTTATTGTTTTCACAGCTTGTTTGACCGGTCTGAACATGGCAACGGTTAGACGACTTATAGTGAATATTATTAGACTTATTGGACTATTGAACAGAGAATCACTGACAGAGAAAAGTTAAGGCTAATTAAATGTGAGCCAGTTGGACCATCAGTGGCAATTTAAAGTATTTCAGCCTCAAGATGTGGAAGCTGCTGCTTGGTTCAGACCATCGTAAACGGAGCCAACATGAGGCTTGAACCTTTCGGCACTACCTGGGTGTAACACTCTGCCTCCCAGCTGGAACCGTCTGAAAGTTATCTCCATTTGCATGATTCATTGTGTCAACAGTGAAAGAGGTTTTTCTTCTCTGTAATCATTCCTCCTGTTCATACTGACTATTAAAACCTTCTAATGAGCTTTCAATGTAAAGTGATGGAGGACTGTATCACAGTGTTTCCACACAGTCATTATAAAGTAGATGATCAGCTTCTATTGAGCTTCATCAGTGTGAGTTAGTCATATCAAGTGATATCTGACACATTTACAGTCTTTATAGCATCAGATTCCCTCTTAGTGTTTCCTGTTGAGCTGTGGTGTAACCATAGTAACACAAAGACTTTAACACTAAAAACACTGTAACGTTGAAACATAGAAGATGAAGATTTGACTCATTTACTCTCCTCCTTTCTTTCTGAAGATTTGTTTACTTCTTTCTTTCTTTCTTTCCTTATCTTCTTCCTGGTTCTTTCTTTCTTCCTTTTTCTTTTTGTTCTTTCTTTCTGTTTTTCTTTCTTTCTTTCTTTCTTTCTTTCTTTCTTTCTTTCTTTCTTTCTTTCTTTCTTTCTTTCTTTCCTCCTCCTTGTTTTTTCTTTCTTTTGTTCTTTTATTTTTCTTTCTTCCTTTTTCTTTTTGTTCTTTCTTTCTGTCTTTCTGTCTTTCTTTCTTTCTTTCCTCCTTGTTTCTTTCTTTCTTTTGTTCTTTTATTTTTCTTTCTTTCTTTCTTTCTGTCTTTCTTTCCTTATCATCTTCCTTGATCTTTCCTTCTTTCTTTCTTTCTTCCTTTCTTTCTCTGTCTTTCTTTCTTTCTTTCTGGCTTTCTTTCTTTCTTTCCTTATCGCCTTCCTTGTTCTTTCTTTCTTTCTTTTTCTTTCTTCATCTTCCTCCTTCTTTTTCTCTCTTTCTTTCCACTCATTCAGACGACTGAAGCTTCATATTAGCTTCAGATCAACTTTTAAATCCATGTTTCCACAGAAGGAGGACTGTGGGTTTAGTCCTCCATCACTAACATTGTAAACATGATGAAGGATCTTCTAATGGTCAGTATGAACAGGAGGAATCATTACAGAGAGATAAACACACTTATTTGAGCTCTTGACTTCAGGGTATTAAATATTGCTTATAAAATGAACTTTTTTGTGTAATAGAATATTGTTTAATTACATAACTTACTGGAGTCTGCACGGTCACACACACACACACACACACACACACACACACACACACACACACACACACTTCCTCATAATACTCTGGCTTTGTGTGTGTACCTGTCTCTCATTTCGTGTCTTTATGTAACACAGTTTGAACAAAAAGAGCTGACAGGAAATCTCTGTAAACAGAAGCGCTATAAATGCTCTCGCTGGCGGCCATGTTGTTGCTCTCCTGACATCTAACCCCAATTTGCGTCACACTAATTCCAAGTTTTAAATTACGTCTCATTCTCTCTCTTTCTCTCTCTCTCTTATTATCTCTTATTTCTCTTCATCGGTCCTTTGCTCTCTTTCTCTCTCTCTCTCTCTCTCTTACTCTATCTCTTTCTCTCTCTCTGTGTGTTTGAGGGCCTCGGGGGCTTTGGCTCATTTCTTACGAGAGAAGAAAAGCGAAATAAAAAGCAACATAAAGGACGGAGCAGCCTGAGGAGGCGATGTGGCGTTTAGCGGACAGAGTGGCGCCAGGCCTCACCTCCAGCAGACTGAGACATGTGACCTGTCAGGTGATCGCAACCGCCGTTTGACCCGCACACAAGTGTCAAAAACGACACTGATATATCTGGACTGAAGCTGCTGATAACTGATTTTTAACGTCACACTCAGGCTCCGAATCTCAACATTTTTACATCATAAAAGACCCGTTAAAGTACATAAAGAAGAATTTATTCATTTTTTTAATTTCTTTGTTTATCGTCTCATTGAGATATAAATCTCTTTCTCAAGACAGATCTGTGTACAAGATGTTTACACATACAGACACATAAATAATTCACAGACATAAATTTACACATAAAGAAAAAAGTGTACAAGAATGATCATCGACACACAAGTAAAACCTTTTAAAAAGCTCAAATGTGTGCAGCAAAATATTTGAAATCAAGTTCAGTCTGTACAAACATTTACACATATATAAAAACAACATATACACAAAAATGTTGTATGCTTGTATATGTTTTCCTAATTAATTGTTTATATTTTATATTGACATTTATAATGGAGACATATACTGTATGGACTTTGAAATGGATATATGTAACAACCTGTGACCCTCCAGAGGAAGCAGTATTAGAAAATGGATGGATGTGTAATTTGTTATATTGCACATTTATTAAAAAATATATATATATATGAAATAATTATATGTATATATTATATGCATTATATATACATAAGCATACATAGGTCTATCTGTATGGATTAGACATATATGTCAATATATGAAATTGCAATCTCTAATAGGTCTCATGTATAGTTTGTAAATAGATGACATACATGTTTTTACTTCATATGTACATGTATTACAGTCCATGTTCAGGCTGCTGCTACACCTCAGGATCACACATCTCTAAACTTTGACAATGACTCAAAGGTCCCTAACACCCGCAGACAGCACCTCTGATCCCACCACCGAGGTACAGTAGGGGAGGATGATGGGAAAACAGTGAAGAGGAAGGAGAAGAGATCCCTCAACCGCCCAAACTCAACCTCTTCCTGTCTCAGACCTCCAGCTCCACCTCTGCTCCGAAGAGAACGTGTATGTGTGTTCATCGCTCATCGACGGCAGTTTGTCAAGTTGGAAAACCGACCAATCAGTTAGTTTAGAGTGGGGACGTCATCCTTCTGTGAATGGCCACAAAACTGTAGATGAGTTACAAAATGACACTGAATGGATGGTTATGTTAGTTTATTCTGATTAGCAGCTTTATTATCAGGCTGTTATTCAGGTTAAAACTGGTGCATAACTGTTGTTTCTGCAGCATTGATTCTTATACTTCTGACCTGCTCAACAATGAAATGAAACCTTGTTGAAACTGCAGTTTGAAGTGTAAAAACCGTCAACCCTTCAACCAAAATCATAGCATCCTCTAGATTATTAAGTGGACAAAATGTTTTGCTCCTCTTCCATGATTCCTAAAGTTTAGTGGATCAAAGTGTCCACAGGATGACAGATGTCGTGTCGGTGCACGTGCCTGGAATGTGTATTTTCAGTCGACAGATGGTTGAACTCTTCTGAAATCTGCTTCTTCTTCTTCTCTGGGAGCGCGAGACTCCTCGACGATGGCGGAGGGGAAGAGGACACATCTGTCGGTCGCCTCGTCAGGCTGCCGGTCCTCCATGTCTAGGTATATCCAACATGGCCGCAGGACTCGCAGCTGGGCAAGAGGTGACATGACAGCGTTGGGCGTGTCGGTACGTAAGCAAAGACAACAGACTTTTAAAAGGTCACGCTCATACAGAAAAGACGTGAAGCCCTTCAGCGCTCAGGCCTCCTGTCCCCGAAGACGAGGGCAGAGTTGAAGGGTTGAAAAGTTCATCCATAGGGGAGAAGAAGAAAGGTGAGCGAGGCAGTCATGCAAAAATCTGACATGAAGACAGGACGGGGGCGGGGGCAGGATTATCCGGGGCTAAGGTGACAGAGGAGGAATAATAAGCGGTACAAAAGTGAGTATTTTACGGCGTAAACTGAGACGCTTTATGTTTCCTTTGGGCTGAGTAATCATTTCCAACCTCTGAGTTTCCTACGCTGTCAAACTGGATCTGACTGTCTCTGATAGATCCAAACAGGAGGACACATTTTGCAGCCTGTTGTTGTTTTTCCATCCAAAGCACTGCTAAACAAGTTTAAATCATCCAGGTCTATTGTGTCGAGCGCCAATTAACTGCCAAAGGTTTCTCTTTGATCTTTTTGAAAAATGCAATTAGCTGTAAAACTGGGTCTGCCAGTGGTGGAAAGTCACTAAATACATGGACTCACATACCGCACTTGAGTGAAGTCTGGAGAAAGTTGAGTATTCATTTTTTTAAAACTTTGCTTTATTTGACATATTTCCAGTTTTCCAGTCTAATGAGGATGTAAAATACGCTCTTATACTGTAAATGAAACAACCCAACAGTATGTAAAACCAACTAGAAACAATAAATAATATGTAGCTTAAATGTAAAAAGGAATATAGTATAATCCAATAATAAAGTCATATTATAGTAATACAATACCCTTTAACATTTGATAATCTAAGTATATTTGGCTGGTAAAGCAGCTGTAATTGATATTTTTTTATAGTAACGTACAGATTGGTTACAAATTAAAGGTAAAACCAACATGAAGAGTCTCAGTATGGAGTAAGACCACAAAGAACAAACCTCCAGAACTGCCTCAGTGTTCCTTCTCAGTGGATGAACACCATTCCTCTACAAGATATCCCCTCATTTATATGATATGTTACATGATATATATAATACATGATCTTTATGTAATCAGCCCATCTCATTGAGATCAAGATCAGTTTTGCAAGAGAGACCTGAGTACAGCAGATAGAGAGAAAAACAAACATAAGGAGACATAATATAAGGACGTATAGCATCAGAGACGATCGCAGACGTCACTAAATAGATCTGATAACTTGGTCTTATGGAGATGTTGGTAGAAAGCATTGAGTTACACGTTGAGGTATGGAGAATATAAAGGCTCTTGCATCTTATTGACATTACTTTCATACTTACCGTACCCTTTAAATCAACTTAAAGAGTACGGTCTAGACCTGCTCTATGTGTGAAGTGCTTGAGATTACTTTTGTTGTGCTTTGGTGCTATATAAATAAAGACTGATTCATTGATTGATTGATTACCAAACTGTGTGAGGTAGAGCAGTCGTCCACTAATTTGAAGATCGGCGGTTTGATTCCCGGCTCCTCGGGAGTGTCCTTGGGCAAGATACTTAACCCTAATAATGCATGAGCAGGTTGGCACCCTGCATGGTAGCTCCTGCCATCACTGTATGAATGTGTGAATGGGTGAATGTGACATGTAGTGTTTATAAATACAGTCCATTAACCTTTTACCATTTACCATAAAAATATGAATCAATGCAGCTTTTCCTTTTTTTTTGCATTAATTCGTATTGTGATATTTATCAATATTGACAAAACAGGCTGATTAATGTAGTCATATTGATGTCAACCACCTCAACAAACTAATGCTGGTGCCGTTTTGATTGTTTGTCTTGTTTCATGTAACAGATCAATTGTAGAAACTTCATGCTCGTTTTCTCCGAATAATGTTAAAAGCAAAGGTTGGGTTTGATTGATCTGAGTTAACCATGTAGTGACCACATTGTAAAACAAAGATAAAAGCTTTAGAACCATGTGGTGACCATTTCTGAAGGATTTGTGCAGAAGAGGAAACAAGAAAACAATGTGAACTGCAGCTTTGACCCGGACTGACACAACGATGTGATCTGAGGCGGCAGACTGAGAATTCCTCACATTGTTCTGTTCATCTAAAGGCCAAAGAGCCTTTATGTCAGACACCGAGGAGAGGAAGCATCGCTCGGGCCTCCAACGAGAGGACCGACCCGATACACTCACTCCTCCGGCTTCACCATTAACGATTAATCAGCGTATAGACAGCTGGCTCTGGCCTCGTACCAGCACTTTAGGGCGTTTTCTATCAGTGCCATTCCAGGCAGATGGTGGAGTAAGTGTGATTGGCAGGAGAAGTGGAAGAAGCAGCGCCGAAGTGGATAGTGTTGCCAGGGAGCGTGAGGAAGGGGGGGATAAGAGGGTACGGTGTTTGGGGGGGGGGGTTGTGGGGCGTGACCAGTCTTAATTATCCCAAAGGGTTCCCAAGTGTTGGCGCTCTGACAAGGTTTCAGAGTCTGGCGACGGGCTTCCAGCTCTACAGAAGAGCTGATAGATGAGTTTTCTTTGGTGGGGAGGTTTCCAACACCAAAATGTAAGTGACTAATGTGATTCTGCAATCGGCTGGCAGCGCCCGTGTTGCCATCAGCCTGTTCTGACAGCCGTTCTCATGAAACAGAAAACAACAGCAAAGGGAAGTCGCCAGCTTTGTTATCAGTGCATCTGAACAGGCGAGGAGTTTTAATCCTTGGTTTAGATGAGTTTCCCCTATCCACTCTGCAAATCCCTGCTGGAATGTGACCGCGTGCATGTCGCTCTCGCTGAGATACGGATCGACTGATGCGGCCTGCAGAGTGGCCTGGTGGAGCAGATGAACAAAGCTAACCGCCTTCAGGTCAGGGTACCGCAGGTGCAGCATGACTGCCCGGAGAGGCACCAAAATGGCGGACGGGTGTTGGGTTCATAGGGGCGTAGAGGAAGACGGAGACGACGTGGAGACACCAGGCCGCCAGTCCCTCCCCTGCCTCTGCTATCTGAGTCACGCAAGGGGGAGGAGATAACCAGCCATCGCAGGTGAGATCACCGACACCAGGTTCAACCTCAGGTCAGGAGAAGCTCCCACAATGCCCCTTGTTTCCACAAAACACACCAGCACCATCCACACCACCAAGCAAACCGTCACTGCGATGCAATCGCGTTTCCTCTCTGCTGTCTGTGTTGTTGTTGTGGCGCGACAAGCTCCTGAAATATTCATAATCCCCATATTGTTGGTTCACAAGACATAACAAACAATCAACAAGCTGCGGCGCTGACGCCAGCCGAGTCCGAAATGGTCACAGTTGGCTCGGACTACCGAATGGACTTGTTTGTCCTTATAAGTTCAGCAGAGGAGTGATGAAAGCTGGAGCTCATATCCAGCTCAACAGTCAGAAAACTGCATTCTCCACATTCCTCCTCTGTCCTGACAACCTGAGCCGCTGAAAGACAGCTTCACAGAGGGCTGCAATTACTGCCAACGCAGACTCGTGGGAAATATTATCAACAAATTACATGTATGCACAGGGGCGTGTGGTCCATTAAGGCCGCAGGGGTGCCGCCCCCTCCAGCAATTACAATTACGAAATACACATTTTAATGATAAAAACATTTTTATTGTTTTTTTGTGTGTGTGTGTATAAATGTCAGCTGTTACTCTCACATAAATCATATTTAATTACAAATCGTGTGTTCAATCAATCAAGTGTTTGATGACTAATGAAGAAGCGCTGCAAGTCTTTGCCAAAGGAACTTTTGGCAGGCGATATGTGTTTAATAACTCAGCTTTTCCTGTTTGGTTGACATAATGTCAAAAATAACCGTATCTGCGGTGGAAAACTTTACGCCCAATTGAAGCTTCCTTATTAACACTTACACCCTGAAGGCAGGTAAAACGTACACAGATAGTTATGGTGCCACCAAAAAAAAAAAGTATTTCAAACTTTTAAGACTGTTAGCTTAGCCACTAGCCACCAGCAGCTAGCTAACTATCGTCATAGCACATAGCACCACCTGGTGGAAAAGTCACGCCACAGCTTTATGAGTGTGATGTGGTGAGAGATCATCCTAAACATCCATTTTAATGCTGATAAACTCTTTGACTGATTTTAAAGGTCCTGAAAAAGTATTTCCTTAAACAGCTACTTTGCCAACAGGGCCCGAAATGAACAATACATTTCTTCAGTTAATAGTTTCCTTATTTCACTGAAGATATTTCTGTTTTTTGTTGTTGTTTCATTTATTGTAGTTTTTCCTTTTTCTCTTCTCTTTTCTTCTTTCTTGAAGTAGGCAGAGATAAAAAATCCCAGTGTTTGCTGCCAGCTGCAGGACTGTTACTGTAATGAAGTATTTTTATCATTGCTCCATTTCAGGCACAGATTAAGAATACAGAGGCTCCTGAGCACAAAGTCTGGCCATATATTATTTAGAAATATTATATATGGACAGAACACAAGGCCTGGACACTGGGATGAACTTGAAGTGCTTGTGTGGTGAGCTCAGCACCCTGCCAGAGAAAGACGCCGTATGTTGTTGTTATTTAGCACAGCATTTAAATCAATTGATTTAAAAACAAAAAGCCTGCTTGTAATTTTTAACCTTTTCTTTTTGTTTTGTCTTTCTTGTTGCTGCTCCACTACACGCTCAGTTCATTTATTTGATTTTGTGTAAAAGAAAGGAAGCAAAGCCAGGAGGATGTCACAGCTGGTGGAGGTTTGGAGGCCCCTAAAGGTCGGAGGCCCCTGGGAACTGGCTCAATCGGCCCTTTATTTGTACTTTTACTGAAGGATCTGAATCCTTCTGTTGAAAATACCGAATTCAGAAGTAGAACACGGACACAGAAACCTACTGAGGTAAGAAAAGAAAAAAAACAATCTGCTTAAAGATATAATCCCGGTGAACATTACATTTTAGTTAAAATCAACAATATAAAATGAATAAGAGGTTGGTGTATGAGGAGCTGCAGCAGTAAACTGTCTGTTGGCAGAAGCACAAATCAGCTGATTGAACTGTGACAGTGTCAGCGCTGTACACCTGCAGGAATGTGATTGGATGTTGGCAGCCACAGAGCTCTGGACGAGTCAAACAGCTGAAAGAAAACTGCAGAACTGAACTAAAGCTATACGCTCCAATCAGCAACGTTTTCATGAAAAAGTCTCTCTGTCCACTTTATCACTGTTTTCATTTTTTAAAGCTTCTCTGAATCAATAGCTTAAAACTTAAAAAGGAGCAATAACTATATCATGTCTTTACAAATGTATCTGTATTGTGGAATATGTGTCTAAATAAGTTTGGAATCATTGGTGCCATCTTCTGAAAAGACCCTTTATAAAGGGATATAAATCATTTACGCGTTACCGGACTTTTTAAATGACTTGTAAGCCATCACATTCACAGTCACATTCATATTTATTCTTTATCTTTGCACTAAATGTTACATGATTTATATTGTTTGATGTACTGTTGTTGGGTTTTATGTGCCTTGTAAGGTGTCCTTGAGTGCTTTGAAAGGCGCCTTTAAATAAAATGCATTATTATTGTTATTATTATTATTATTATTATTATTATTATTATTAAAAAGCAACATTTTGGGTTGCCAGGTTGTGAAAAATCCCTCCTTTCTTTACAGCTATGGCATTAACTTTAAGAGGAAATTCTTCAGGACCCTCTGAAAAGGCAAAAAAAAAAGTCAGACAAAAATTGATTTATTAACAATTTAGCAGACTTTTTTCTGTATTAAATATATATATGTATATTAAATATCACTGCAATATAACTGCAGACCTGATGACTTCAGGAAGTGTAAAACCTTTAACCTCAGTCGTCTTCCTAAAAAAAATTGATACAGCAACTGTTATTGTGGTAAAGAGAGGAGAGATTTTTCACAACCTGGCAACCCAAAATTATGCTCAATGGCAGTTTACAAGTGATTTATAAAGCTTTCATAAATGATCTGTGGTTATAAACCCTTTATAAAGGGTCTTTTCAGAAGATGGCACCAATGATTTTATATGGCAACCTGGCAACCCAAAATTATGCTTGTTGGTAGCTTATAATAATAACTGATTTATAATGCAACAAACAATACTGCAGCAGGAATTTGCTGCTTTTTAACAGATTTCCAGTTTATTTTTCAGATTTTTTTTACATTCATTGCAAAATAATTCTGATTTGGTACATCAGGAAAGAGTAGAGCGACTATTGAGCATCACGCTTCCTGTGAAAGGTGTTTCTAATCCACTTAGAGTAATCAGAAAGCTCCTGTCAGAGAGGGAAGTGATCATAAACTGCTCTACATGTTTGTCATACATGTATGTGTCAGGTATGTGTGTGTGTGTGTGTGTGTGTGTGTGTGTGTGTGTGTGTGTGTGTGTGTGTGTGTGTGTGTGTGTGGGAGTCATTTGGCAGCGTGGGCAGGTGAGCGCCGCAGTCATCCCCTTCCTCGGGCGTTTGTCGGTGACTGACAGTTAAAGCGGAGGGCAGGGAGGGCAGACAATGCGGAGTAATGAGAGATGTGGTAAACAGGCTCGGCCATGCCTTCCATCGCCGCCGTGCAGCTAACCTGACATGTCAGCTCCACGCAGTGGCGCTTTGTTTACGCGTCAGCTGTCAAACCTGCAGAGAGGCCTAAAGTGGAAAGAGGCTCTCATTAATACCAGCTGATGATTAATATTTCCAACATGTAGCTGAGTGATTCACGTGACGAGCTTTCATGTGTGTCTAAGTGTGCTAAGGTACTGAGTGCTTCACGGATTGACTTGGCTCAGGGTTTTTTTATCCTTGGAGTAACGGCAGCTCACTGTGTGGTAGCACAGTGAGAAATCATAAACAATTACTACTTTGCAACATTTATAACTGATCCACCCACATAAATATAGTGAAAATGTGTCTATTACAGGTGTTTTCAGTCTGACTACACCTGTAACCGCAGATATTAGCATCCAAATGTTAACCTCTCTGGAACAGTTACGTATCTACTGTAGATTTGTGATTTCTCAGGACTCTAGGTGTGGTAACATCTCAAATACATCCGTACGTGTTGGAGATCAGATCCGAAATACACTGGTGGACAACATGAACAACTTTCCCAACTTTAGCTCGGGAACGGGCGGTCATTTGTGGGCACGTGCGAACAATCTGATGTCATCACGAGGAGGAAGTAAAAGGTAACAGTGCAAATGAATGGATGAAGCATCTGAGCAGGTTTTTATGTTACAGGAAGCATTTCTACATACATTGACCACATGTTTTGGACCTTTGGACCTTTGGACATGTTCAACATCAGACATTCAAACAGTATATAGAACACAAAAATAACGATATGTCCCCTTTAAACAATATCTTCCACCTTTCTATGACAGCTTTTTATTTGTCTTCTGATGTGGTCGTACTAAATATCATGTGAACCAGCTGTTTTATAGTGTAACCCTTAACCCTGAGCAATATTCATATAGAAAACTGCTCACAAGCTTGGCAATCGTGTGTTTCTTGAGGACTGAAAGAGAATAAACTTTGTTTTAAAGTTTATTGTGCTCTTTTATTCTGGGTCTTATTTTAGAGTCTTGTCTTTTTACATTAGTGTTTTTACCCAGTATATGATTTTTAGTCATCGGATGCTTGGATATTTAACTACTACCAAAACTGTTTTTAGCATTGTTAGCACTAGTAGCTAACCAAGCAGCAGTGGACCTGCCTGGTTTTCATTCAGTCCGATATGATGGATGTATGTGGGGAATGCAATCATCAATACTCACAGTTGAAGGAGGATATCTACTCCCTGAAGACAGAACTCCAGAAGGACTGACACAGAAACCATGTGTAGCCACAAATTTGAGAAAACATGAATCTTTTCTGCGTATTGACTTACTGTCAATGTTTTAATCCCTTTTAATGCAGTGAAATAGTTTCATATCCATTTTTAACTTGAATTATCTTGATCGTTTTATTGTTATCCATAGTGTCTTTAGTGTCATAGTGTCTCTAATGGAATTGAATTGACTTAAATTGAATTAAATGTGTTCGTGTCAGTTAAAAAGAAAACTGCAAACTTTTCACATCAAGGTTTCTACAGGTGGAGATTGTTTTGATTGTTTGATGCTGATGATGGATTACATTTTGGGTGGAGTATCAGTTTAATCACTTACAGCTTGACTCCAACAACATGACAGTAACATGAAATACTGGTTCTCTGGCATTGTTATTATGTTCTTACATAGCATTACATTATGTTCAGTGAGAAGATTTTTGTCTCTTGCTGTAATTACGACTCCACGTTCGGCTGCATGTGTGTGTTTGATTTTCACAGTCCGAGATGCTTTACCCTAATTGACCGACTGACTGACTGGCTGTTATTTGGCGGGTTAGGACCTGCTGTGCAAATCACTCAAGGCTGCCTAATCATGCATTGTCTGTGGCGGTGATGGCTGCATGAAGGAATGCCAAAACTCACCTCGCGGTCAGAGGAATCACGGCGGGCCTCATCGATTCAAGCAGAGACAGGCCGCCCCTCGGTCGAGGTCAGGGCTACAAATGTCGCACTTCCCTTCTACCTCAGTTCTGTCATCGCCAGCATTGTTTTTCACTCGCAGGCCTGTTTACGTAACGCTTAACCAAATCGTCAACGTACAGAGACGCAGACACGTTGACACCTGGCAGGGTTACAGGTTTGATTCCCGCCAGGACCACCCATGTTGGAGTCAATCCTGCAGGTTCCACCAAACCATGACATCCACAGACTTTGTAGACGAGACACAATGCATTTTGGGACAGTTCGTTACGCCGATGGTTGCGTCATATGGAAGTGGGCGTGGTTTAATCTCAACTGGGTTGGAAAAACGATACACACAGACGGCGCCATGTGAGCTGAAGCTATCGCAAGGGATGTGGACCAAAGCACTGACGTAGCTTATTTGCATATTTTCTAAATGTTTTGGCTTTAACCTCGTTGACCGATTTAGATTTCATATTTAAAATTTAGGTTTATTGTTTTTACGTATGCAAACTTTTTACAATTATATATAACATGTTGTTATACATGAAGTTCTGTCTCAAATGAAAAAACAATGAGCTAAATGGTTGGAAGGTGAGCTAAATATTCAAAATAAAAAACTGTAACTCGTCTCATATGAACAATTGGGTCAGTCGCCCGAAAACAACCCAGCGTTAGTTTGAGTGACAGAAGTCAGATTGCAATATTTTTGACCAAATACCTCGACATCAATACTGTGACATTATTGTAGTAAGGACTTTTAATACTTTTACAAAATATTTAAACAATGAGATTTTTGATAAATAATCATCAGTAATGTGAATATAATGACTCAGGTGTTAAAGGCAAATAATAGAACAGCTAAACCAGTTGTTTAATTCAGAAAATTATATAATTTTACTGTAAAGCAGCCTTTAAACACTGGAAATATTGCTGTAAAAGTAATGAAAACTCAATAAAAACATTTTTTCAATATTTGTATACAGCTTATAAATGCTAAATAGGGGGACCTAAAGTGTTATTATATTTCATAATAGCTCATACAGGCTTGTATGTACTTGTATTAACCTTTATTTTACCTCGAAAGACCATTGAGGAGGAATCCTTACAGTGGTGACGAAAAACAACAACAGTACAAAACATTATAGATAATAATATCAGATTGCAGTGAAGTTAAAAAAACATTTGCAGTCAATTAAAACAAGGTGTGAAATAAGGCCTTTGGACAGCTGTTGTGGTTGTAAAGAATGTAATTTAAAGGCTTTTTGCAGATTGTTTAAAATGTCTTATTTTACTTTGTGTGTTTTTTTCTGGATTTCACAGAAACTGAGTCTATAAAAGTCAATCAACTATGTAATCTAAATAATTGGAGTCATAAGATCTTTCTGTTGGCAGTCAGGACGTTTCTGTGTGTTATGTAAGTGTAAACCTAAAACCTTCTACATCAGTTGTGGGAATCTACATGAAACCTGAACTGCTTCCTCTTTGTGAACCTTTGGCATCAAACAGCCACAAACAGCAACTCAAACCTCTGAACAGCAACAGATCAGCCTCAGTTTACGGCTCTAAATCAATTCATCATGCATGTAGTGACCTCTACTGGCAGAATCTAAGAATGACACCTCCACTAGACTTATTTACTAACCCAGTTATACAATAATTCTTATATATTTTAAGTCATTTTAATGAGATCTTACATATTTATTAGGTTAGGGTTGAATTCAAACATTCTATATTATTCTTATTTGTCGTATTTTACTTCTTTAGGCTGTATCTAAATTTCGTTGTTTTTTTTTTAGAAAATACAATCTTGCAAATAAGATAATGATAATAAAAATACAGTTTACAAATATAGTTCTCAATGGATGGTGTTTGTAGTGTTTAGAGTGATTTTTTTAAAGTTATTATCAGGTGATTTTATGGCTTCCTCTCCTCATTTTTAACCTCATTTTTAGACTTTCAGCTCATGTTCTCATCCTGATAAAACCTGCATGTCTGAGTTTTTATTATGAGATGATAATAACCACAATACTACAGGGTAAACTCTGGTCAAATATTGCTGAAGAAGGGAAATGATAAGCAATCTCCAGCCTCCACAGGTGGAGTTACAGTGACTGACCTAATGACCCCAGAGCCTGCATGGATCCCTCCACATATTTGACTCTATCAGCTTTAAGACTTTCGGCGCCGTGTCTCACTCATCCATGTAGATTTCATGAAATGGTCCCATCCTGCCAGTATTTTCATGTCCTCTGGGACTCTGTTCATTATTATGCTGGCCAGTAATGACAAAATAAACACACAACCAGGGATCAGTCCACAATGTAAACACAGTCTATATACACAGATACTGCTGGCATGAGCACATTTATGTATTAGATTAGTGTTAAACATTGTAGAAAAAGCTTGTAAAGGAGCTAGAATAGATCTACTTTTACACTTATCTGATGCTTTAAGTTAGATTTCTGTATAAAATGTAGGTACTTAGTTACTTAGCTGCAGCCACTCTAACAAAAACTTATAACTGCAGCACTTGAGAACATTTTAACTTAACTATAACCTCAGATATCACCTGACTGAGTTATATTTGACTTCAGAGACGTGGACATGACCCCAGTTACTTGTTTCACTTCACTGAGGCAGCCAAAATAAACTGACTGACATCCGAGACGTTTATATGACTCGGACATTAGAGATTAATTAAGGACTCTAATGACTCATACATGGCTTCTTTGACTGGTACATGAGTTCTTGGGGATTTATGATTGAACCACTTCAGTAGGGCATTATCCAGTGAGTTATTAATGATATAACTCAGACAAATGCAGTTAAATTATTACATCAAAAGTAGTGGTTTGGTCCCTCTGACTGATATATTATTATATATGACATCATTAGATTATTAATAGTGAAGCATCAGTGTTAGAGCAGCATGTTACTGTTGTAGCTGCTGGAGGTGGAGCTAGTTTACACTACTTTATATACAGTTAGCTAGACAGAAGTGACAAATTAAAGACTGTGTAAAGTGAATTAAGACATATTCTTCTAAACATATTGAATAGGTCATAGATGTATTTCTATAAAAGGTGTAAAAAGCATTTCAACCATTTAGATTTGAATTGTGGAGCTAGGCTTCACACACTGTGTTTCAAGATTTCTGTGTTCAGGATTTAATGGGCGGGTCTGAAAATCACGCAGCGTTACCCGCCCCTGCTGCTGGTATAAATATATTCAGCACACAACTACAGTCTACAGGTAGCCAGTTAACTGAGTTAGCCGCCGAGTTAGCCACAGAGCTAGCCGCCGAGCTAGCAGCTGAGCTAGCAGCTGAGTTAGCAGCAGAAAGCTCTCAGACCTAGCGTCCATGTTTCTGGTAGAGGTTGTGACTTTGATTGACAGGTGACACTTGGTAGGGGGCGGGGCTTCAGCGGACTCGGCGGGAACGCCCACAGCGTTTGAAAGAAGAGAAATAGGTAGACTTTTACACAACTTTGAAGCCTAATTTCATATATTTGGCGATTTTTTTAATCATTCAAATTTGGCAGGGTGGTTAACAACACACTTTTCTGTGGTATGTCAAACTCAGAAAACGTATTTATTCTTACTTTACACGGACTTTAAAGGAAAAACTGATAGAGGTCTGACAGCTTGACCCCTACAGTGATGGGATCCGGTGGCTCTGTTATGCTGTGGGGGCATTTTGCTGGCATGGTTTGGGTTGATGGTTCCCATCAGTGGGAAGGGTCACTGCAAATCAATAGGAGTGGTCTTTTCCAGGATAACAATGTCCCCATCCATAGGGCATGAGCGGTCACTGAATGGTTTGATGAGTATTACAATGATATCAATCATATGGTACGGCCTTCACAGTCAGCGCATCTCAACCCAACTCTTCGTCCAGTGGTTCCCAACCTAGGGGTTGGCCTCTAAACTGTGAAGGGAGGGTCATTTCCCTCTGAACCTAAATATATATTCCTACATGTGGGACTGACATCATTGATCAAGTGAAAAGTAGAACATGTCTCCTGGTTGATTTCATGTTGTGCCAAATGCATGTTACTGTCACACTATCACTAAACACATCTAAACAACAGGGATGGTGGATGAAATGAGGGAGAACTGGAAATACAGGATAGGTTTGACGTCAGACTGTGTAACTGAAAGCTTGTCAGTGAAACAAAGCTGCAGTCGAGACACGTCTCTGGGTTTCTGTCTTTTGAAAACTTAGTAATCCAAGTTCAAAGTTTGGTGAGTACAGAAGAACATTTACTGTGTTTCAGCAGGTTTCAACATAAAACTTCAGCTTTACTCAGAAAGAAAATTGTATGATTTTTATTTCATAATGATAAATAATTCAGTATAATTAAATAATTGCTTATCTTTATATTCCAGTAATCTTTAAATGAACATTCAAAACTTCTGTAAAGAAAATGTCTTTCTTGTGCTTAACACCATGTATGATGGCTGTTGTCTCTTGAGGATTTTTGACATTCTGTTCTTTGCCAGTTTTCTGCCTTCCAGCCTGTTATTGGAGCCTGGCATCATTCTTGTAGTCATACTTTGATATGTTTAAATATCCTATCAACAATTCTTTAATTACAACAAAACCTAACCTTTATTCACAATGTGTAGATATGTCTGCTGCCAACTGTCTGCTATCTGAAGATCAGTTTCTGTGCTGCATCTGTCTGGATGTGTTCACTGATCCAGTCACCACACCATGTGGACACAACTTCTGCAAAAACTGCATCACTGCACATTGGAACAGTAATGACCAGTACCTGTGTCCAATGTGTAAAGAGACTTTCTATGTAAGACCTTATTTGAAGGTCAACACTTTCATCTCTGAGGTTGTTTCTCAGTTCAGACAGAAAGCTCAACAGAAAGCCAGCAGCAGCAGCTCAGAGCAACAAGCTGCCAAACCAGGAGAAGTTCCCTGTGACGTCTGTACTGGAACCAAACTGAAGGCCCTGAAGTCTTGTCTGGTGTGTTTGACCTCATACTGTGAGACTCACCTGGAGCCTCATCTGACAAAGTCAGGCCTGAAAAGACATCAGCTGATGGACCCTGTGGAGAACCTGGAAGACAGGATGTGTATGAAGCACGATAAACCTCTGGAGCTGTTCTGTAAGACCGACCAGACATGTGTCTGCTTGCTCTGCTCTGTTTTAGACCACAAGACACATGAGTTTGTTCCTCTGAAAGAAGAATATGAAGGAAAGAAGGCAGAGCTGGGGAAGACAGAGGCTGAAATGCAGGAGATGATCCAGAAGAGACGACTGAAGATTCAAGAGATCAAACACTCAGTTGACCTCAGTGAGGAAGCTGCAGACAGAGAGAAAGCAGAAGGTGTTCAGGTCTTCACCGCTCTGAAGGAGTCTGTTGAGAGAAGCCTGAATGAGCTCATTGAGACGATTGAAGAGAAGCAAAGAACAACAGAGAAACAGGCTGAAGACTTCATCAAAGAGCTGGAACAGGAAATCTCTGAGCTGAAAAAGAGAAGCTCTGAGGTGGAGAAGCTCTCACACTCTGAAGACCACCTCCACCTCCTCCAAAACTTCCTGTCCCTGAAAGCTGCTCCACCCACCAAAGACTGGACAGAGGTCAGCGTCCGTCTACCATCATATGAAGGGACTGTGGTGAAAGCTGTGGCTCAGCTGGAGGAGACGCTCAGGAAACAGATGAAGAAGCTGTTTGCTGAGGCTGAGCTGAAAAAGGTCCAGCAGTATGCAGTGGATGTGACTCTTGATCCTGATACAGCAAATATCTGGCTCATCCTGTCTGATGATGGGAAACAAGTAAACTGTGGTGATGTGAGGAAGAATCTCCCAGACAACCCAGAACGATTTTCTCCCAGCCTCTGTGTGTTAGGAAAGCAGAGTTTGTCTTCAGGCAGATTTTACTTTGAGGTTCAGGTTAAAAGGAAGACTGACTGGGATCTAGGAGTGGTCAGAGAATCGATCAACAGGAAGGGAAACATCCCACTGAGCCCTGAGGATGGTTACTGGACTATGTGTTTAAGAAATAGAAATGAGTACAGTGCTTGTAATAACAATTTAGTCCGTCTCTCTCTGAAGTCTCGTCCTCAGAAGGTGGGGGTGTTTGTGGATTATGAGGAAGGTCTGGTCTCCTTTTATGACGTAGATGCTGTAGCTCTTATCTGCTCCTTTACTGGCTGCTCCTTCACTGAGAAACTCTACCCATACATCAGTCCCGGGCTTAATCATGATGGTATAAACTCCGCCCCTCTGATCATCTGTCCTGTCAATCAAACTGTCTGAGTCAATACCAGGATGCTGATTGATTAGAGACCAAAACTGATCCATTTTAAATGAAAAGATTCAGTTAATTATGGTAATAAATGTATATTCAGCAGTAATGTACAGTATGAACTTGTTTTCATCAGGATATGATTAATGCAGACATTCTTTTATGATTTATAATATCATTATTTTATTTCATGTATGTAATTTACCTTAAACTTGTCTTTTGCATCTCAAAGTAAGTCAAACTGAATTGCAGGGAAATGTGTCTACAGTGATGGACTATCAAGAATGTTTGTTGTATGATGTAATTACACAGGCATAAATGTCATGGGGCCCTTTTTCCTGCATTAGGGCACAAGCACAGATTCAGGTCTTCATCTTTAACAATGTGTTGTATTTTAAAAGCTTGTTATATTATCCATTGTGTCAAATCTTCATCTGAAAAGTACAGAAGTGTATGGCATTTACTAAAAAAAATTAAACCTACTGTTGCTGCCTCTTACCTGCGGAACGTATTTCTGTCACGCCAGAAAAAGAAAAAATCATGTTATAACGTGAAATACTAAAATAAATACGCTTCCTAGAAAAGTATCTGAAGCTGCTAAACATATGTAATGGAGTTGCTCAAAATTGTGCTGCTCTGATGCAGACTACTTTACATTCCAGCACTGGCACCAACAATCCTCCTCTCTATCATCTCCAGCTCTGCAGCAGTCTCCTGTCCTCATCTGACCCTCAAACAAACACTTTGCATTGGAGCAGCCATACGTCATTCCCCGGCGTGACGTCACGTGCTCCTAAAAAAAAAAAAAAAAAGACACTCCCTTTCACAAAACTCCTTTTACTTTATTGCAGTATAATAATATGGTGATGATTGCCTGCAATTAAAACACACAGTCAGTGATTAGGCATGGACATGAAAAGCTTTAGCAGTCCAGCCAGCGGCTATTTCCGTCCCCAAAATCTTATTAAGGGACTAGACTGACTGCAGCAGAGTGTGTGCGTGTCTGTGTGTGTGTGTCTGTGGGTGTTAATGTGTGTATACCCTATAGGTAGGAGGTTGTGTGTGTGTGTGTGAAAGAGAGAGAGAGAGAGAAAGAGAGAGAGAGAGAGAGAGAGAGAGAGAGAGAGAGAGAGAGAGAGAGAGAGAGAGAGAGAGAGAGAGAGTGTAAGTCCAGGGCAACAGTGGCGCACGAAGCCGTGAAAGTCGCACTGCAGCGCGGTTGAGGGTCGTTTCCAACCCTCGCTGTGGTCTCCTGTCGCACCTGTCTGTCTCTCTTGCAGTGGGTGTCTACCTGTCTCTCTCTCTCTTCATCTCTGTCTATCTTTCTCCGGGTAGCCATTTCTTCTTCAGAGGACGTCATTGATCAGTGAACGGCACCGAAACTACCGGAGGAACCATGTTGACTCTGCTGACTTCCATGTATCTGGTGACGAGGGCTGTTTCCTCACAGGTGAGTCTAAAGCAGTCATTAGTTTGACCACTGGGGGGGACAGAGGTGACCGTGCGTCCTTGAACACACCATGCAAATCATATTCTGGGGTGTAGACCTCACCGTTAGACCGGTAAACCCTCCATCCTTTTACGCGCCAGGTTAGTCAGGTGTGTCTCATCAACCTTTATTCGGCGTCGCAGTGCGGGATAGAGGGGTTATTATGGGGGGGGGGGGCTTTAATATACCAGGTGTGTGAACATGGCCACCGGAAACGGGACACCAACCTTCACCTTTCCGGGTTGCGTCTTTTTCCGAGCCCGTCATCATTAATTCAGAGAGAGAGTCGTCTCCTGCCAGATTTGGTTCAGGTTCAGTCAGACTCACCGCCAAGCTCGTTAGAGTTAACAACAAGACGTCCGGTTAGAGTCTGGAAAATAAAAAAAACTGCAGGGAAGAAATGTCTGTGAATGTTCTCATTCGTGCAAGTCATAGTTATCTCTGGGCTATTGAATCGAAAGCATCTGGACTTGTTATATGTGTATGAAGACGTTTAGCCTCTTATCCAAGGGGCTTCATCAGTTCAGGGTGTGACTAGTCTAGGGAAGAAAGTTACTACAAACTTTGAATGATAGGAAACAGTTTAGCCTAAAGATTGTGTCCTATTATGAGAGAGGTAATTAATCCCTGGAGGGAAATTAAATCGTCATAACAGCTAGGTACGATTCAAATATAGTCAAATATTAGTCCAAATATTACAGTAAAGTGATCAGAATAATCAAATCAGATCAGGACATAAATCACAACTTCATATCTTATTACTTACATTTTTCATCTGTCATTGTTTGTCTTTTCTGTTCCTGATGGAAATAATCCTCTTTAACAACATAGTGAAGACTCTTTTCAGTGTAACTTGTTGTGGCAGCTCTATGAGATCACTGGTGTGATCACTTGCCGTTGGACCCCAGGGGGCCTATAAAGATTAAGGGTTGTTGAAGTGGTAATTAGCTTGTGGAGGTTTGATAATTGCATTTATTTTGTTGATATGTACCTTTAAAACACATTTAAACTGACATGGTAAAGGTTCAAGGTTGATCATGCATTTTTACCTAAAAGCAGGAGCCTTTCTATAAATAGGTTTAATATCTTTAATATTTCACCATACTTACAGGTACACATGCATTTTTTTTGTTTAATCAGATGATCTTTAACTACACATCACAAACCTGGTTCAACACTGTGCAGGATTACTGGTTGCATGTTTGGACTCACACTCTCCAGCAGGTTAATCCTGCATTGTGTCTGCTTTGGTCACTCTTTTAGAATAAAAATTAATGAATAAAACCATGATTTATCCAATTATACTGAACAAAATAAACTGCTAAAGAGAATATATTTGCAAAATGAAATCCTGTTGTGTTGATCTGAGGAGCTTTGCATCTTTAGCCTGTTGCAACACACTTTGGACCTTTACTTTGACAGTTAAATCTTCCTGCACTTCCAGCACTGTCCCGTGTGTTTGCTGTTGCCTTGATAGAGTTGTGCTGCTGCTGCTGCAGATTATCAGCACCTCGGTCAGCTCCTGCCTCGCTGCCAGCAGACAGACCTGCAGCCTGTTTTTAGCTCCGGGCAGCTTTACAGAAACTGAACCCAGCAAGCAGCACACAGATCCAACATGGCTGCCGGTGTCCTTGACGAGCTGCCGGATGCGCTCGGCTCTGACATGTCATGAGAAACCTCACCTGGCTTGAATCTGATCTCCCTCTCTCTGCTCTTTCTGAAAGAACATCCCTCACACCCACCTCCTCCACCTTTATGCTGAGCTCTTTTATTTCAGGCAACAGACCATCATACAGTCAGTTGCCAAAAGTATGTGGACACCTGAACACTGCAGACACATGTGATAGTTCAATGTGTCATTCAAAAACCACAGGTACTATTGTGCAGGTATAACAGCTTCCACGCCTCTGGTTTCAGGTTGTCCACCTGATGTTACAGCAATAAGAACATTAGTGAAGTCCAAACACTAATGTTGGGTGATAAGGCCTGGTTCACATTTCACATTTCATCCCAAAGGTGGGTTGAGGTGTCTACAGCCCAGTCACAAAACTATTTCTTAAAGGGACTGTCTTTGTGCTCGCCATGTTGAAACAGGAAAGAGTGAAGCATAAACTCCTGACTTAAAGTTGAAACAACACTGAGGTCTAAAATATTCCAATCTATGCTGTATCATCATGATTTCATTAGAGCTAAGGGACCCAAACCAGAAAAAAAATCAGCTTTACAACAGAAGTACAAGTGTCGACATACTTTTGGCTACGTAGTTATGTTAGATCAGCCAGTCAAGCTTGTTCATCTCTGACTTATTTTATCATTAAGTGGACTATTTGGCAATTTAAATAAATTGTTTTAGCTGTTGTGTCATTTGAAATGAAGAAAGATCAAACAGAGGAGAGATGGATGAGCAGAGGTGGATGCTGAAGCCGACGATCTGAGGGTTCTTTTCACAAATCGTTCATTTGCAAATTGAAGATACATTTCCAAGTCCTCTAATGTTCTCGCATACTCATGCATAAGTAGCATTTACTGTATAGTGACTCTTTGAATGTGCCAATGTCAATGTGTCAAAATTACTGATGTGAAATTGTGTTTCCCGGGGTTCTTCATGTGCTTGCGAAGGTTCTCTCTGGATACTATACCAACATGCAAGTTAGTTTAATTGTTGACTCTAAATTGCAATAGGTGTGAATATGCTATATGTTAGCACTGTCTATGATTGACTGGCGACCTGTCCTGGTGTGTCCCACAACCGTGCAGCCCTCTAGAGGATAAGTGGTAAAGAAAATGAATTGATTTAAAGTTGTATGTACAAATTATAGCACACATTTTGCAGAGGTCAAAAGGAGAAATACAACAAATGTTGCAAGTTACAGCTTCCATTTTACAACTTTAGTGAAACAGGTGTTTAGATGTCTTGTTTATGACCCCTGATCAAAAGGATTGAACTGCTCTACGAAGGCATGATAGTAGATATCATTAGAGTTTGGACAATGTGGACATTTGTTGTTATTTTAGAAATGTTGTCAGTTTTAATGGGTGAACTCTATAGACGACTGTCTACTGTTTGAATTAGAGTTGCAGGTCATGGAAAATGTGTTTTCCTACATGGTTTGCTAAAGTTGGCATCTTTAAATGTCTTGTTTTGTCTGATCAGCACTCAAAAATCGAAAGATACTCAGTTTACTATCATGTGTGCTGCATAAAAGCTGCAACAAGCAAATCTTTTCTGCTTTAAAAAATGACAAACCATCAGTCAATTATCAAAAAAGATGCCAATTAGGTTTTGATTGACTAATCAATTAATAAATTAATATTTGAAGCTCTAGTTACAGTCTGTGTTTATGTCTATTGCCCATTCTTCCTATGGAAATGATACACTTTTGTCATGATTGAACAGGAATTTATACATTTAGTGGAGCGACATCATACAGATCGGTATTTTAGTTGTTTTTAAATCAGAAATCCACATTGTCAATCGTATGTGACCTCCTGACCTTCCTGCTCTTGTTTGTGACGCCGGTGATGTCAGAATGCGCTCTATAAATGTCAGCAGATCAGACGGCTTGGCTCAGATTGACCTCCCGCAGGGACGCAGATGACAAGCTGATGGGTGACTTAATGAGCTGGTAACTGAGCCAAGTGGCTTCCTACTGTCGTCTGAGAGTGAACTTGACCTCCAGTAGACTTTCTCCTTTGACCCTGATTTGAAAAGAGTCTCTCAGGATAATCCACAGAACGCCCTGTAAACTGTTTTCAGTGTTTTTTACAGGATTATCCAGAAGCTTCTACAGAGATGTGTTGTGGTTGTTTTCAGTGTTTTCAGAATCACATATCAAATTTCACTTACTTCAGTTGTATTTGGGTCATAACAAAAGACTCAGCAGCACAGATCTAATAACACTCAGGTTTTTACTGGCATCACAATGCAATACAATCAAACTACAACTCATACTGAGTCTTCGAGCCCAGGGAAATATGTTACTACCCCTCGGTGGACTATTGAGAACAGAGAAACTGAAACAGAGAAAAAAATAGAGTTGAAGGATGTAAAACGTATTTACAATACTTACACTTAAACATTGATCAATCTCTATCTCCGAAAACAAAATACAGTCAAAAGACCTAACTTGCTTATCTACAAAGCAACTTCAACAATCATTACAAATCATTACAGTTTGGGCAAAAAACTAACTGTGTATCTAACTGAAATTAACTATGTAAATGAGAGTGGACACAATGTGTATCTTCCTTAATTTAGAGAATCTCAACAGCTCATAAACTGACAAGTGAAGGGTGGATAATAGGAGAGTCTCACATTTGAGTTCTGCTCTTTTGTAAAGGGCTCTGGATGATGCTTGGTTCATTCAGATTTTGAATCAGCCACTGAGTTGCTGTACTGACACCCAGTGGTAGAAACCAATTAACTGACAGCACCTGGAGAGGGAACAGGAGCAGAAGGAAGGAATATATCCAAAAACACAGTACTTGACTGCATGTAACACTTCCCCAAAACAAATGCAACAGTTTCTATGATTGGATACATTCAAGTTTTAAGGTGTCAGTTTCTGTATGTTGGCAGGATTTTAGAACAACTGAGGTCATGAATCCAAATTCCAGCAACACAAACAACCCTGACCAGTCAGAAATTCAAATTCAAATCCACTGGAGTATATTTTCTGTGCATTTTATTGTTATTACAATTCTGAATCACTTTATTATATTTAAATTTGTATCTAACAATGGTCACATTTTAGGGTCTTTCATCTAAAAAAGCTGTCTGCAGCACAGGAATGTGGTGTGTACATGGCGGTGCTCAATATTCTGCTTTCCAAGAGCAAATAAGTTGTGGTTGTTATGGTCCATGAAACCTGAAGCCTCCATTCATCTGATAGACAGTCCTCATGTTGATGAGCTTAAAGCTGCAAAACATGATTCTTATATTAAGAAATTAAAGAAAGTTTATTGACAAAAAATACCCCAGGGGTCACTGAGGCAGTACCAGGGGTTAATGAAGGTGTTGCGTGGTACTTCAGGGACCTTAGAACGTAGAAGTTATTGACAGGGCTCTAAGGGTCTTTGAGATTTTTCAGTCATTCTTGAGGAGGTTCCTTGGGTACTTGAGGATGTATCATTAGTTTATGAGATGGTTCCTGGAGTTGAGAACATTGTTGTAATGGTTTCTGAAGAAGTAGAAGCTGGAGTCTGTGATGTATCTTTAAGGAATCTTTAAGGGGATGCCAAGGGTTCTAGTAGATGGTAAGAGACATCTTTGAAGGCTTTTGAGAAGCTCTTATTGGGTTTCACAGGTTTTTGGTTGGTAATAAATGGTTTCTAAAGCGGTTACAGTGGTTGTTACGCTGTGTGGCAGTCCTAAAGACATACAAATAATTTAAAAGTCTTAAGAGACAGAGAGGGGAGCGAGTGTGTGTGCAGTTAACACCAACTCTCTGAACACACTGACATCTCCACCCTAACTGCGTGTGGCAACTTGTGCTGGTCTTTGTGAATTAGGCGGGTTTTGCAACAACGCTTACTTGCATAGAAAGGTAATCTATCAGTATTGCCTAACTCACATACATGCAAATCGGACAGACACTGTGACACTCTTTGCTTAGCAGCTGTATTTCACCCTTTGTGGGTGCTATGTGAATTAGATACTATTATTTGTCTCATTTGCACCGGTTTAGCGGTCGCAAAAGCGGCGCAATCATTTGTGGGGTTGGCCCTTTATTATTATTGCATATTTGGTATTGAGGTAATCCAAAAATGACGCAAAGTTACATTACTTTAATATTGCGATACTTATTATGATTATGTTACTGACTACATTTTTTAGAAGGTAAGTAGTAGTTGTATCGGAATACATATTTCAAGTACCCTGTCCATAAGATGTTTGTAATGGTTCTTGAGGAAATCATATAGTAGTTTTTGATGGGGGCTTCTTAGTTCTTGAGGAGGTTCTAAGACTCTTTGTTGGTTTTGGGGTATTAAGGCATTGCTGTGCTTGTGGATGTTCTTGGTCTATACCTTTTTTAAATTGTTTTGTGTTGTTAATTGTATATGTTCTGATTTCAAAAGACTGTTTTTTGTAAGACGTCAAAAGGTTGGAAACCACCACTGGTTTAAACTTTAACAATGTGTTGTATTTATAAAGCTTGTTATATTATCCATTGTGTCAAATCTTCATCTGAAAAGTAACTAAAGCTGTCAAATAAATGTAGTGGAGTAGAAAGTACAATATTTCCCTCTGAGATGTAGAAAGTAGCATCACATGGAAATACTACAGTAAAGTACAAGTACCTCAAAACTGTAATTGAGTAAACATACATATTTACTTTCCACCATTGGGTATTTAAAATCTAATGATGTCATCTTTCAGTCAGAGGGACCAAATACTACTTTCACTTTAATCCTTTAAGTACTTTAAGCTGCTAATACTTATGTACTTTTACTCAAGTAGGATTTATGCAGGACTTTTACTTGTAATGGAGTATTTTTACACTTCTGTATTGGTACTTCTACTAAAGGAAATGATCTGAATACTTCTTCCACCACAGACACACAGACCCACAGATAGCGGCGCCCCAATGCAGAACATGTCTTGTAGTACCGTATTTGGCCACCAGATGGCGACAAATCAAAGCTGACCTGAAGCTCAGTTAAAAAGATTTTTTTGAAATAAAATCCTTCTACGTGGAGCACGTGGGGGCGGTTTTCAGTAGCATGGTGCATCATGGGAGATGGTGTTTCTTAAGAGGAGTGGGCTAGGTTATAAAAAGCATAAAAAAACTACATTTCCCGGAGCGAGTGGGGAGGGACGAACCGTCTGACGGTGCAGTACAAGGGTAGAGGTGACCCCGCAGTTCCGTCTACTCCGACTCTGAGCAGGGAGAACAGGCAGCACCGACCCGAAAAGCACCAACCTCTGGATAATAATGGTAAGCTTGAACTTGAGTCTGCAGCACATTTTCTGCTGCACTGAAAGGAAACCCTGCGCTCATTTTCTCTGCAAAAAACAACAAGCTTTAGATGATTTTAACAACATATTGAGGATGCATTTTGACATTGACAAAAAGGCCGGCAGCGTCATTGATTCATTTGTGCAAATCTGAGTTCTTTTTTTAAATGGAGGTTGTTTTAGTGAAGCTTCATTTTAAGGCTCAAGGACAAAGCTGTCACGCGCAGTTTTTGTCGCAGAGCAGAAACAGAAACATGAAGATGTATCTGCAGCTTTCTGTTCGTCAGACAAGACAAGAGCACGCTTTGTTTCCTCTGTTTTTAACACTTTGTGCTCTTCTTCTTCTCTGTACTTTCATTCATCCGCCTCCATTTTAATCAGAGCAGAGGCGTGACGTCAGCATCAGGTGATATGATAGGCCCTTATTTTGAAATGAATAACGGGTCAGGTAAACAAAAACAGCAAATTAAATAATGTATATTTTATGTAATAAATCATATTTTTAAGATTAAAGAAGCAGTCAGAGTCTGCAGATTAAAAAGAAGGCAGGAAACCAGTCATGACAGGAGCTTCCTCAGTTTGAATCTGCAGATTTTAATAATTTATTGCTTACAAGACAAAATACAAACCTATAAAATATAAAGCTGAGTCTCATGGAAATGTTATTCAGTTAAGTTTATGAATAAATCTCAGTTTAATACGAATAGTGTTTGAATTCTGCCATTTATCATTTATTTTTTGATGGACTATTATACATAACATCTGTTCTAATAATCATTTTAAAAGCTATTTTATGTTATTTAGCTATTATCTTTTTCATATTATGTTTCAGGTGGTTTTAATTTCTCGTTGGAATAAATCAAATATGAATCTATTGTTTTGCACTGTGACAGAAGGCTGTGTCAATCAAACCAAAAAAAAAAAAGGATGTTATGTAAAGTTTTTTGCAGATTGATGGATTTTATACATGCCGAATTAAAGATTGCAATCAGATACTATAGATTAAGTAAAGTTATATTTAATGTCCTGCTTAATGTTGTATATACGCAGAGTCATGCTACATTTAATGATTTTCTTAATGGAGTTTGGTGATAAGTTCTCTACATACAATCATAAAAAGCTATTTAAAGTTTATCTGCTGCTTTTTATGCATACAAAATAAAGAGTGTCATCAAATATCAGATAATGTGATGTTAAACTTAATATAATCTCTAGTCTGGTTTATATAAGCAAGGTCATTCTACAATGCTTGTTTTTCTCAATGGAGTCTGGTGATTCGTCCTCTACATGCAGACGATCATAAAAGCTCAATGTTAGTGAAAGTTTATCTGCTGCTTGATGGTTTGGTGCTTTTTATTCACGAGTGTCGTCGAATACCACGAAGACTGAACTTAAACTTAATGTCACATTAACCTTGTCTGGTAATGCTAGGTCATGCTACATTTCATGCTACATAGCAGGATTTGTCTTGCTGGAGTTTTGGTGATGAGTCCTGTTATCAATGTGCTACAGGAGGACGAGCCGCCTCTGATAACGCTTGTGTGAGGACTCCATCTGCTCAATCATAGCTTCATAATGTGTGTGGGGGGGAAATCACAGTGATCCAACAATGCCGGTTACTGCCGCTTCGTTTCCTCCCGCCGTTATTCATCTAGGTCATTGAGATATTTAGATTGACCGCTGTCGTTTTTCTCTCCCTGCAGGCTGAAGCAATCCGTGTAGTGGTGACCGGCGCCGCTGGCCAGATCGCCTACTCCCTGCTGTACAGCATCGCTAAGGGAGATGTGTTCGGAAAGGACCAGGTAAGACTCGACCCTGAGCTCTGATTACATAACACAACCCCCCCGACAGCTGGGGCCTGGCTGTTATATAATGGAGTCTCTGTGAATAATGCATGTTGTAATGTGGTGACGAGGATGCTGGTAGTCGGGCGTCCAGAGAGGAACTCAGTCTAAAGTCATAAAGTCGTGCTACATTTTTATGGTGTTTGCTTTCATTTGACTGGTCAGAATGATTAATATATAACAGTTATTAACAGTTAACCAGAGTCGACCCCTCACCAGGTTATGATGGGTTATAAAAATGCAGCTCAGTGAGATTTTTAGAGTAACATTAAGCTACATGACCAAAGAAGGTTTTTGTTTATTGTTTAATTCTGTTTTTGTAACCACTTCTAGTCACTGACAGGTCTGGGTATCAGTACTAGATACCTTTTTAAGGTATCGACCGAAATAAATCGATACCAAGTAGTATCTAAACGTCTCCCGTCAAAGGATACCTGCAATCACTCCTTTTTACACCCAGATCTAGAAAATATGACTATTTGTATGGACTTCCTCACAGCCAATCAACAGCAAGCGTTCTTAGATTTATTGCGACATGTGATTGGACCACTGCCACACATGATGGGTATCAAATGAAGGACTCAGCTGGTATCAGTGTCACTTTAAGGGGACTTGGATTGGTGCTGGTATCATACCCAGCCCTACTTACTAAATCTATCTACAATCAAACGTTAGAACCAAATCATGAAACCTACTGTACAATCAGCCTTTAGTGTTGTATAACTCGGGATGCACCAATATATCGCACAAATATCGGTATCAGCTGATTTTCCCCTTGTTGACTAACATCAGTATCAGTATATAAGATACAATCCGCTGATGTCAGTGGTTGATGTTCTGTTCATTTTACAGACCTTCACTGAGTTGAATGAAGCAGTGTTACAATGTAAAACATGAGCTGCTATTA
Organism: Scomber scombrus; assembly: GCF_963691925.1. Lineage (NCBI taxonomy): Eukaryota > Metazoa > Chordata > Actinopteri > Scombriformes > Scombridae > Scomber > Scomber scombrus. The sequence goes on from NC_084971.1 coordinate 34,110,124, forward strand.
AACCTTGAACGTGATCACAGGCGAGGCCTTGTGTTGAGTGTTACAGTGCGTGTGTGTGATGACTGTAAATGATGGCAATGAACTGGTTGAACTGCTTCTTTTGATGCCTGTGTGGCGTTTTGTCTCGTTTTCAGCCAATCATCTTGGTCCTGCTGGACATCCCCCCCATGCTGCCGGTGCTGGACGGAGTCGTCATGGAGCTGCAGGACTGTGCCCTTCCACTGCTGAGGGGTGAGCCGTGTGTGTGTGTGTATGTATGTGTGTGGGTGTGTGTGTTTCTTAAAGTTCAAGTTGCAACCTCATATGAACATTTCACCAACCAGTATTCAGTTTACTGTCACAGAAGAGGAAAGGAACTAGAAAATAATCCAATTTAAGACGCTGGAATCAGATCATTTGATCACTTATTCTTTAATAAATGACTGAAAATTATGAATTAATTATCAAAATACTTGACGATTAATATTTTATCTATGAACTAATCATTACAGCTCTTCTTAATTCTGCTCGAACTCTTTTTCTTTGTCTGAAAACATAAAAATCTTCTTTCCTTTTGTTATCAGCCTTTTAGAAACATGAAGGTTGAAGAACATTTCTGTAACATTGTTGGTAATGTGAGTTATTCGTCCTTCATATCTTCCTCCTCCTCCTCCTCCTCCTCTCTGCTGCTGCTGCTGAAAGGAGGAGAAGGAAGGAGTGTCTGAAACAAGCCCTCTGATTGGCTGCTCATTGAGGCCCCACAGCAGCCAATCAGAGCAGTGGTGGGACAACAATGAACCCTGACTGAAGTTCAGTCCGATAGCAGCAAACAGACAGTGAACGCATCTTATCTTGTTATCGTCATCATCATCATCATCATCATCATCATCATCATCATCGCCTTTTTTAACTGCAACACAAACTCACTTTGTTCTCAAATGAAATCTGAACTGACAGTTTAAATACTGAAATCTACTTTAATAACAGTTTAAATACTGAGATTTAAGATTAAACATGAAGTAATCTGCCTTCGTGTCGTCTTGTAAACAATCGAAATGTACAAATAAGCGGGAAAATGTGCATCAGAAAACAAATCGATTACTCCAGAAAATCACCAACAGATTATTGGATAATAACAATCATCAGTTGCCGCCTTAATAAAATAAAAACATTTAAAATACATTTGGAAAAGAAGGGATTTAAAAAATGACATGAATGAAAGCTGTGAGATGTGAAAACCAGTAAAAGACAGTTTAAATATCACATCAGAACAATCAATAAACACATTTATCACTATTTTCTGACATTTTATATAACTGTAGATCCTCAGTAATTATTATCAGCTGTAATAAAATAGAAATGAGCTGTAAAAACCTGCAAAAAGAGAAGATGATATAAAAATGAAAACACTGTGTGATGTGAAAACAGGCTGTAAATACGTCCTGCACACTGTGTCCATGGGGGGGGGGGATTAGGGGGGGGTCGAGGTACACTGTTGTTTTTTAAAGAAATCAATGTTAACTGATAAGTGATCAGTTATCAGAGCCGATTCTTCACCTCCTTATCAATATGTTCTTTCAGAAGGAAGCAGATTAGATTAGACGCTTCAGTTCAAAAGGCTGATTCATGTTTTACAGTCAATGATTATTCAGTTAACACATTTATATTTTACTGTTTAAACTTTAACAGACTTTTTATTCATGTAAAACCTCACTGATGATCATTATACAGCAGCCTGTTTAACAACATATTATAATAAATGACTGAAGAACATTCAGACCTCACATAGTTTCCTTTTGTTAACATTTGTTCATCTAACTTTACTGTTCTTTCCTCCAGAGATACAACACTGACACAGAGTGTTTCTGGTGTTGATATGATATCTAACATTCTTTCCTCATAACAGACCAAAACAGCACTTCTTGTTAATGTTTTGCTTCTTTTTCCACAAAAGAAGCAACATTTCATAAACGTTAAAGAAGATGCACAACAACTTAAATATCTGTTCAGAGACTGAATCTGAGCAGACTGTTAATGACAAGTCATCGTTTGGAGTCGTTCTTTGAGGAGAAACCAGAAAGTGAATATTTTCTGGTTTCTTTTAATCTTCTCTGACAATAAACTGAATAATCTTTTGAGTTGTGGACAAATCAAGACGTCAGCTGGACTTCAGGAAACACTGATCAGCATTTTTTCACCATTTGCTGACATTGTCTCTGTCTCCCCCCCCCCCTTCTGCAGAGGTCATCCCCACTGACAAAGTCGAGGTTGGCTTTAAGGACATCGATGCCGCCATCTTGGTTGGCTCTATGCCCAGGAAGGAAGGCATGGAGAGGAAGGACCTGCTGAAGGCCAACGTGGCCATCTTCAAGACTCAGGGAGCCGCTCTGGACAAGTTCGCCAAGAAGACCGTCAAGGTGACACTTTAAATCTTTACTTTAACTACTAGCTAACTGTATATAAAGTAGTGTAAACTAGCTCCACCTCCAGCAGCTACAACAGTAACATGCTGCTCTAACACTGATGCTTCACTATTAATAATCTAATGATGTCATAATAATAATATATCAGTCAGAGGACCAAACCACTACTTTACTGTAATACTGCATACTACATCACTCATAATACTGCAGTACTTTTACTGTAATACTGCATACTACATCACTCATAATACTGCAGTACTTTTACTGTAATACTGCATACTACATCACTCATAATACTGCAGTACTTTTACTGTAATACTGCATACTACATCACTCATAATACTGCAGTACTTTTACTGTAATACTGCATACTACATCGCTCATAATACTGCAGTACTCTCCTGGTCCTGGTTTTGGGAGGACTGTGTTTTTCCAGGACTCTGAGCTGATGTTATTGGACGTTTAGCTGACTGCAGACTTTCAGCAGCAGGAAATGAAAGTGCTGACTCAGCGTCTCCTAACAAAACTGTCTCCTAAAAGTCTCACAGCGGCTCAAACCTGTGAAAGTAACATCAGCTGCAGGGATCAAGGTTTATTTTAGTGTGGACGATAACATGCAGGTCTGCAGCAGGAGGAGGGCCCCTATTGGCCCCTATTGGCCCCTAATGAACCCTAATGACCTCAGAGTTCTGCACGAGGCCCGACGTCAGTGTGACGAAAGAGGTTCAGTGTGCAGAGGGTCAAAGGTCAAAGAAGCAGAGAATCTTTGCCTGATGTTGAAACCTTTTAAAGTGAATCTGTACTTTAAACATCGAGACATCAAACGCATCAAGACAGGATATAGAAGCAACACGTGGTGAAATAAAAGTGTTAAATTACAAATAAAATGAAGCTAAAATAGAATAAAGACAGGAGAATAAAAAGTTACAGTTGGATTTAATAAAAAAGCAGAAAAGCACTGAAAGTTTGAGTTATTCCAGATAATAACTCAATAAGAGTCAGACTTTAACTATCACAGATGTTTTGAAATGTTTAAATGTTTCTCTTCCTGTAAAAAAAAAAAAAAGGAAACCCAGTGTGATGAAGGTGTGTTTGATTTTCTCAGGTTGTGGTTGTTGGAAACCCAGCAAACACCAACTGTCTGATCGCCTCCAAATCTGCTCCCTCCATCCCCAAAGAGAACTTCTCCTGCCTGACCCGTCTGGACCACAACCGAGCCTGCTCCCAGGTACAAACATCTTTACGTCTATACACAACCAGGCAGGGAGTTGTGGTCCTCTGAAATGATGCCAACGCGGAAGTAACTTAAAACTGCATTCTATCAAAAGGCCACCAGGGGGCGACCGTTTTGGTGTCAAAAGGACTTCCGTCTCTATACAAGTCAATGGAGAATTCACCAACTTCTCACTTGATTTCTAACCTCAGTAAACGTTTTCAAAATGTGTTTATGGTCTCAATCGCTAGTTTAAAGCCTTCTTCAATGCAGTATGATGTTCATTTGGGACATTTTGGCCTCCCTGATTTTATATTTGACGATAAAGCAGGGTATGCATTAGGGCGTGGCTACGTGGTGATTGACAGGTTGATTGGTTCACAGGTTCAGGAGGGCGCTTCATGCTCCTCCTGATGCCCATATAAGTAGAATCCCTGTTTTTATTTTTCCCAGCATGCACCTAAAATTTTCAAGATGTCGCTGCTCAGATCCGATTCTATTGGCCTCCGAGCAGCAGTCCACAAACCAATGGGTGACGTCACGGATGTTACGTCCATTTCTTATATACAGTCTGTGTACATAATCCACGGATATATAGTTATAATATAGTTATAATATATATAATATGTTTTTAATCAAAGGCCACATACAGCCCAATATGATCTCATTCGGGCCAGACAAGTAAAAAGATGAAAGAAAGGAAAAGAAGAGAGGAAGTAAAGTAGGCCGGATTAGATCCCTCTGCGGGCCGGTTCTGGCCCACGGGCCTCATGTTTGACCCCCCTGTTTTATAATGACATCGTTCCAGTAGCTTTATATTCTCCACACTAACCGCTTTACTACTTAATATCTGTTGTTACGGTGTTTGTCCTGCAGGTGGCGATGCGTTGCGGCGTTTCCGCCGATAAGGTGAAGAACGTGATCATCTGGGGAAACCACTCGTCCACTCAGTACCCCGACGTGCACCACACCAAGGTCACCGTGAGCGGCAGCGAGGTCGCCGCCTACGACTGCATCAAGGACGACGCCTGGCTGAGAGGAGAGTTCATCTCTGTGAGTTATGAAGACCGTTTAGCTTCTTCTTCTCCTCTGGGGTTCTAGTTTCCTTTCCAACCTCTTCTTCCTCTTCTTCTTCAGACCGTGCAGCTGCGCGGTGCCGCCGTCATCAAGGCCAGGAAGCTGTCCAGCGCCATGTCTGCCGCCAAGGCCATCTGTGACCATATAAGGGACATCTGGTTCGGCACCAAGGAGGTCAGTGTTCAAAGAGAGGCTTTAAATAGTGATGGAGACGAGCAATCAATTAGATCTTTATATGGGTCAGTGATAAGTAAGGGTTGGTAAGATGAGCGATTCAATAATATGTTAATAGTTTTAAAAGCAGCATCAGGTTTGTTAAAATGTACATTTAGTATTTTTGTTGGTTTTATATCATTTGAAATGAAATTTACACCATTTTTTACCAAAAGTAAGACTGAATGCTCCTGAAAATGTCCAATGGTGTAACCACAAAAGACAGGGTTTTTTTGTGTTCATGTGGTTTAGTTTAAATTTAAAGGAGTTAAAATGTGAAAATAAACGTATGAATAACTTGCACACATTCTTTTTTTGTGTACTCAGCATCAAATTTCTGCTTTTAATCTATTTTGAGAGAATATATTAGAGGATTATGGCAAAAATGTCTAAGTGGTGTAACCATAAAAACTTTGTTAGTGAAGATGTTTATAGACGTGTTTTAATGTTTTTTTTATACACATTAATATGTTTTGTGCTTCCTGCTAACAGGGTGAGTTCATCTCTATGGGCATCTACGCTGGCGCAAACACCTACGGCATCCCAGAGGACCTCATCTACTCTTTCCCTGTCCAGATCAAGGTGAGTCGGTCCAATCAGCAGCCAGACAGTCGGTCCAATCAGCAGCCAGACAGTCGGTCCAATCAGCAGCCAGACAGTCCGTCCAATCAGCAGCCAGACAGTCCGTCCAATCAGCAGCCAGACAGCGCCACATAGTGTTAGGGATTTTTCACACCAACAGCATTTAGTGCGTTTTAATTGAACCGTAGTTCGTTTGACTCCTTGTTTGGGTTCCTTTGTGTCGGTCAGAACGCAACAATCACACTCAGGTCTGCACCAAATTAACCAAATGATGAACTCTGGTGTGTTTCTGGTGGTGAGAAAGCAACCTGAAACAAATAGGTCCAAAACAATCTACTTGTAATGAATTATGGGATTGCTGGGCACTGAATTGTGGATAAAATTATACATTTCATTTCATATATTTTATATTTCTACATTTGAACACAAATATCTGTACTTTACTTTACTTTCTAGTCCTTACATTGTCAAAACAGGCTCGTTACTTGTTTCAACCTCGGTGACTTTATAAAAAGAAGACATGATGTTCAAAATAAGAGATTTTTCTTTCGGTGTGTGCGCTCCATGTCACCCTGGCTGACTGCTCATATCTAAATCCTCCAACAAAGAAAGTCCAACAATGTGCAGACAGCAGCAGGAAGACTCTACCATATGAACACATGCTGAGCACAGTTTACAGAACTCCGTTATAACAGCAGTCAGTGAGGAGAGATTAACACAATAAAAAAACAATAAAATAACAAGTTATACTCTGCCCTTAATCTCATCGTGATTAACGAGTTAACGCTGACGGCCCAATCAAACTATAGGTGTGAAAACGCCCTTTAACCACCTGTACTTAAAGAGATAGGCATGTGCAACTGATTTGATTTCTACACTGCAGACACTTTATTGTCCAAGGCAGATTACCAGAGAAGGAGATGAGTGTATTTGAAGCATATTCAGATGTAAACTGACCCTCTGCCCCCCCCATCCCTCCCCTCCAGAACAAGACCTGGAAGGTGGTTGACGGACTCTCCATCAACGACTTCTCCCGGGCCAAGATGGACGCCACAGCGGCCGAGCTGGTGGAGGAGCGCGACACCGCCATGGACTTCCTGTCTAATTGACTGGTGCCCCCTGGTGGCCAACAGCAGCACTTAGATCCCCTAAAGGCCGGCTGCTCACGGCTGTGAAGACAAAACCCTCCACTGTCATACCCGTCCCAACTGGTGTCTGTGTGTTACCTCCATGAGTGAATGTGTGTGTGTGTGTGTGGTTGTGTGAGTGTGTGTGTGTGTGTTTCACCAGGCCACCTCTTCAGGTTTATTAAAAGCCTGTTTAATGGTCACAATCTGGCCTCCTCTGTCTGTAAGACACTGAGAGAGAATGTCTGTGTTGGTAGATAAAAACACACACTAGCTGTCCAGAAACTGTAACGGAACAAGTCTCACCAATAAAACCACAAAGGAACCTGACAGACCAACAACTCGTCTCTGTGATTTATTCTCATTATTGTATCATTAATCAAACTTGTATTTATAGAGCAGCTTTCATTCAGGTTAATGTTGTTCAGAGTGCTTCACAGTTTGACTGACAAGTGACGACATGAAGAAAAGGAATAAAAGCAAAGAGAACAAATTAAAAGACAAAACATTGAGACCAAAGAGAAAATAAGTGATTAAACTGTTAAGAAAATGTATTCTTTATTATTATATACTTATTCTTGGACTAACTATGATCTGATTTAATATGGGCTACTGGATGCCTTAATTTCCTTCAGGATTAATGAAGTATCTATCTATCTACCAACCAAGTATCTACCTACCTACAGTATCTATGTATACTGCTTCCAGCCCCAGTTGATAGGAGCACTAGGTCTGTCACAATAATGAACGACTTATTGTAATTATGAACATCATCTTGTCTACAAAGAAGCTCCAGCTAACAAGGATCAGATGAGTCATTCCTTCAACTTTCTCAGCTGTATCCATAACAACAGATCACATCAGAATCATTTAATATCCTCAGTGGAGAAAAAAGACAAAGCAAAAATAAACACAAGGTATTTAAAACGTCAATGAACTAAAGTGTAACAAAGCAGAATAAACAAAGAATATAAAATGAAAGTACATTTAGAAATCAGAATATATATTACCTTGATTACCTTTTTAAGTTAATAAAAGTTAATCAAATGAATAAATAATATAAAAGGCAACTTTTCTGGGGAGTTTGTAGAAATGTGGTGAAAACTTTTTTTTTTTTTTAAACACAGCAGGTGACATTTCATCATTCAATACAGTTAATATTAATTGATCTTTAGTGTCAGCTTTATTATAATTATCATAGAAACCTGTCAGGCTTTATTCTGCCTTCATACTCTACATATTATGTGATTTTCCTGCAGTGAATCAGTTTGAACACAAGGTGGCAGCACAGAGCTGAACTCATCATAACCTCATCTTCATTCATTCATGAATCCAGTTATTTATTATAAAACTACATATTTAACTACAGTTTATCTCTTATATTTAAAGTAGTGACTATAACAGCTGATTATATCCTCTAATATCTGTTAATTGGCTTATTAAGACTTATTAAATTAACAACATTCAGTCATGACCATTTTTTGTCCAGCAGCTTCTGTGTGTATATTATTGTATAAATATATTATTGTAATATTAATACTGACTGATTGACATATGCTACCTTTAATGTTTTCAAGGTAGAACTTCTTGAACAACTGGAACCATTGTGTCGTCTCAGCTATGACAATACATATTTTATAACTATGTTTTATGTATGATCTATATTATTGATCTATAAAGCGTTTGTAACTATAAATATAATAATATAAATTCAAAAATTCAATGATTAGTTGATTAATCAATTAGTTGTCGTCTATTAAATTATAATCGATTAATGGCTGATTATTAATTGGTAGTTGCAGCCCTAAAAATGTCCCTCTAATATCAGGGAGTAATAGTTAAAGGTAATAAAATATATAGAAATACTGAAGTACAAGTACCTTAAAGTTGTACAAACTAGTACTTAGTTACATTCCCCCACCTTCGATAAAAACAATATTGAGTTGTTAACACTATAAATTAAATAAATGAAGAGTAAAACCAGCTTTATTAACTATATAAAAAAACTGGCTGCAATTGAGATAATATTTCATGATTTTGAGTCACTATTATTTGGAGATAGTATGTCAATATTTTGAGATAGTTTTTCATTATTTGGAGATACTAAGTCATTATTTTTAGATAGTATCTCATTATAATGTCTTACATAATGTTTTCCCCTCTCATGTGCTTCCATAGTCTATAAAACAGCAATAAAACGCGTTATTTACAACTTATTAAAAATAGAAAACAACTCGTTTAAATCTACACGTGACAATCCTGAGGGGGCGGGACATGAGGAGGCTTGACGGCTAGTTCAGACCAATCAGCGCGCTCTGGTGTTCTAACGGCAGCCGTGACGTCATCACGCTGCTAAGACAGACGGTGTGTGCTCGCGCCACAGCGTGCTAGTCTCTGGCTATCGGCAGCGCGAGGAGGATGAGACAACAATAACAACAACAACAACAAGAAGAACAGCAAGAACAGCGACTTTAAAACGAGTCTAACTCCAGCAGGACTCTCTTCTGTCCTCTCACACTGAGCCCTGCGGTAGTCTGCTGCTCTGAGGCTGTTCCTGTTGTCCCTCTGAGGCTGTTCCTGTTGTCTCTGGGGCTGTTCCTGTTGTCTCTGAGGCTGTTCCTGTTGTCTCTCTGAGGCTGTTCCTGTTGCCTCTGAGGCTGTTCCTCTGCCCCTCCGGGTCATTGTGTGACAGGGTTTGGTTCCAGGTGGGTAACAGCTTCGCCCTGCAGAGCTGTGGCTGCTTGTGCATCAAAAAAAAGTTGGTCAAAATCAAAGTTTGGTTTGCAGTTTTTTTTTTTTGCACTGAAACCTGTTTGAGCTGCTGGCATGAGAGCTGCTTCAGCCCTGTGTGTGTATAAATGTGTGTGTGTGTTAGTGTGTGTGTTAGTGTGTGTGTTAGTGTGTGTGTGTGTGTGTGGCTCCTGCAGTAATGTGACTTCCACACATCTCATAATACAAAATCCCCACAACAACACTCAGCTATACTTCTAAATATATCTAGATATTACGATAAATATATAGAAAACTTGCCCAAGATATGCATATTTATCTTATACAATAAACAAATTAATGATATTTACCTTCTAAGCCTCCTAAAAAAAGATTCACAAGGCACATACATGGTTATAAAATGAGCTTAAAGTAACTTAAAACAGTGATAAAGCATGTTAAATCAAAATAAAACAATATTAAGTAGTTAAAAGAAACAAAAAAAGAAGGTTTTAGTAGCTAGAAATAGATTAAAGTTATATTTTTTGGAGTCGTAACTACATCATAAACTATTGATTAAACCTGAGAACCTGTTGTGGTCACGAAACTCATGTAAAATGCAGAAGTCCACTCTAGAGCCAGTATTAGGTTTGTCCTTTCTGGGCTACTGTAGAAACATGGCGGGCTCTGTGTAAGAAGAACCGCCAGAGAGTTTCTAACAGGAGGAGATCTCTGAGCTTTCAGTTGGGGGCGCTATAGAGGTAGTTAGAATGAATGGGGGCAAATGGAGCTGTAGCCCCAAAACGTAACTTTTAAAGGGGTAAAAAACAAAGTCTGTCAGTTTTCATCATGTTTTCAGTATAAGTGGTACAATAGATACAGGCCCATTAGATATTCAGAGCTGTTTTTAGTGAAATACCTTTCTGTAAGTATTTGTGGTGCCTCGTTACGCCGATTCATGCCACTTATTTTAGAGACAGTAGATATAGTTAGATTAGATTTTAGCTGCTTTTTTTAAGTGAAATGTGCCACTTCATGCCACTTTATGTCACTTCATGCCACTTTACGTCACTTCATGCCACTTCATGTCACTTCATGCCACTTCATGTCACTTCACACCACTTCACACCACTTCATGTCACTTCACACCACTTCATGTCATTTCATGCCACTTCCACTCCATGCCACTTCATGTCACTTCATGCCACTTCACATCACTTCATGCCACTTCATGCCACTTCCACTCCATGTCACTCCATGTCACTTCATGTCACTCCATGCCACTTCATGCCAATTCATGTCACTTCATGCCACTTAACGTCACTTCATGCCAATTCATGTCACTTCATGCTACTTAACGTCACTTCATGTCACTTCCACTTCATGCCACTTCACGTCACTTCATGCCACTTAACGTCACTTCATGTCACTTCATGTCACTCCATGCCACTTAAGGCCAATTCATGTCACTTCATGCCACTTCACGTCACTTCATGCCACTTAACGTCACTTCATGTCACTTCCACTTCATGCCACTTCACGTCACTTCATGCCACTTCCACTTCATGCCACTTAACGTCACTTCATGTCACTTCCACTTCATGCCACTTCATGTCACTTCATGCCACTTCACATCACTTCATGCCACTTCATGCCACTTCCACTCCATGTCACTCCATGTCACTTCATGTCACTCCATGCCACTTCATGCCAATTCATGTCACTTCATGCCACTTAACGTCACTTCATGCCAATTCATGTCACTTCATGCTACTTAACGTCACTTCATGTCACTTCCACTTCATGCCACTTCATGCCACTTCACGTCACTTCATGCCACTTAACGTCACTTCATGTCACTTCATGTCACTCCATGCCACTTAAGGCCAATTCATGTCACTTCATGCCACTTCACGTCACTTCATGCCACTTAACGTCACTTCATGTCACTTCCACTTCATGCCACTTCACGTCACTTCATGCCACTTCCACTTCATGCCACTTAACGTCACTTCATGTCACTTCCACTCCATGCCACTTCATGTCACTTCATGCCACTTCACATCACTTCATGCCACTTCATGCCACTTCCACTCCATGTCACTCCATGTCACTTCATGTCACTCCATGCCACTTCATGCCAATTCATGTCACTTCATGCCACTTAACGTCACTTCATGCCAATTCATGTCACTTCATGCTACTTAACGTCACTTCATGTCACTTCCACTTCATGCCACTTCATGCCACTTCACGTCACTTCATGCCACTTAACGTCACTTCATGTCACTTCATGTCACTCCATGCCACTTAAGGCCAATTCATGTCACTTCATGCCACTTCACGTCACTTCATGCCACTTAACGTCACTTCATGTCACTTCCACTTCATGCCACTTCACGTCACTTCATGCCACTTCCACTTCATGCCACTTAACGTCACTTCATGTCACTTCCACTTCATGCCACTTCACGTCACTTCATGCCACTTCCACTTCATGCCACTTAACGTCACTTCATGTCACTTCCACTTCATGCCACTTCACGTCACTTCATGCCACTTCCAATTCATGCCACTTCACGTCACTTCATGTCACTTCACGTCACTTCATGCCACTTCATGCCACTTCCACTTCATGCCACTTCAAGCCACGTTACACCACTTCACTGCATTTCACACCACTTTACGGCACTTTACGCCACTTCGCACCAATTCACATCCCTTCATGCCACTTTATGTCACTTCAGGCCACAAGCCACTTTTTTGTAGTGAAATACCTTTCTGTTAGTATTTTTGGCTCCTTTTTATGCCACTTTACAACACTTCACATTCTAATCGTTT